>NC_041370.1:25840953-26058453 GCF_900634415.1 Cottoperca gobio | reverse complement strand
AGTGGATGTTACTGAAAAGTTAGTCATTTAGCATTTATACTAAAAGCAATAATTATAAAAGGGTTTTGTTTTGTCTCAAGATCCTCATACACATAATATATAAATGTGTTCTGTGCTCTTTGGCTGCCTTTGAAACATATGGTAAATTTGAAGGATAAACATATGTATAGTTTTCTAAGTATTGTGATGTGACTGCCTGACTTCAACTAAAAGCTTTGAAGAGCTGCTCAACAAAACTGTCCCCGGCAATTTGAGGGTGCAGACTTAACTTAAAATAGGCTTAATGCAGTAATGAGAGTGAGATGTGTTTATACATCCACAGGTGCATTAATGCAGAATTGACTGCCTGGTGGCTTTTCTCCTGTAAATCCAGTGTTTCCATAATGTGTCTGTGTTCTCTTCTGCATACAGAACAGCAAAGTGCAGAGATAGTGGTGACATGATGGACATCTACAGTATCTGAAACATTATGCATCATTAATAACATGTTGAATAAAACACACGTAATAAGTAGCAATCAGCCTGTTTTACAGTATTGTTAGTGCCTATTTTTAAGATTTTGCATCACCAGCAGCTGAACATATCTTTGATCATACAGTGTCCTATATGTTGCTGTCATATTAATTCCATTTAAGTTTCAGTTTTAAATGCAGAAAATGTGATACTACATCTGTCAGTAGTTTATTCTAAACATTAATGTGTGCATGCACATTAGCTGGCGCGTGTAAGTATCCTGGGCAGCCCCCCTATTTAAAAAGGTTTTCCACGCTCACGTCCTGATGAAAGACCACAACACACACATTTACACGCCATGTTGTATCAAACACAGATTTAGAAATACATTGTTGATATTATTTTTGTTCTATTGGTATACATCCTGTAATAAAGAAGCTTTGTAGGCCAGCTTGTGTTATTTTATAGATAAAGATCAACTTGTGCTACTGAGTCTTAACCCTGTCAATCAAACTAACATCATTATAATACAAATTATAAAATGGATATGTCAAATCAAGCAATCTCATTGGTTCTTGACCGTGGTATAATGAGCGTATATCACGGGTAGAATTGTAGTTACTTTTCACAAGTCAGTATCCCTCCGCATCTGAGAAAAAGCTACACCGTTACAGCTGTTAAATTACGTCCGTTAAGAAACAAACTTACAAAGCTTTACTATGGAGGAGTGGATTGATCAGTGCCTATCTCCAGAGAAAAAAGCCCCTAAAAGACGACATGCAGAGCTAGGTGAAGAGCAGGTAGACCAAATGGAAAAAAATTAAACGAACAGAACGCCGCGCTAGCTGTTAGTGTTGTTGCATAGCAACCATCTCACACTATGTTTTGTGCAGAAGGCAACGTAGGGACTATTTTATTTTGAACATCATTATTTAATAATAAAAACTATTTAAATTGGAGTGTGTATTTTTCTTTCATATTGCCACACTTGGTAACCACTTTATAAAAGCAATAGCTCACTTCAGACCGTGATATATGGTCATTATATCACATTTAAGGGGGTTGTACCACGCCCCTTAACTGTGATATAATGACCATATGCCACGGCCTGTCGTGAGCTATTGCTTAAATATACTCTCATAAACAACACTATTAACACCATAACAACAGTTAAATGTGGTATTATAACCGTAAAATAATACTGCAATGGTTACAATTCAGCACTCAGGCTTGCTCACGACTTTTACTAAATGGCTGTCTCTTATGTGAGACTGCTGAAAAATCAAATATTCAAAAAGGAGCTATGGAAGCTCACCTGGGAATTTGGACTGCACCATCCTGAGCAGAGCTCACTGAAACTCATGTCATTCTAATAGCTAGTATGCATTTAACAACTTTTGCACAGCTGCAGCATCAGAGTTGGAGCCAGCACATCTAACACAGTGTTGAAATTACATGCCCGTCACTCTCTGGAGGTATTGCGATGTGTTTGAAGTTGAGCAGCCTCAAATTGTAATTCTGTTCTACCGGAGAAAATCCTTGTCCCTGACACATCTTTAACAGTCTCTTGAACCTTTTTTTTTTTATAATTCACAGCATGATAAGTGGGCCATGTGCCTGTATCTCTCCCTCTTACCTACAAAATACATCCTGTAACTTATCTGCTTTCTACACATATGCCCACCTTTAACCTTTTCGAGCACTACCACTGAGAGTCTTTACTCAAGACATGAACTGCCTCCCTCCGCCTCCACACACCACTCCACCCCACCCACCTCCACGTATAGCCCTGGGGCTGGATATCTATAATTCATCTTTTATCTGGCACTCACAGTCCTGCTTGCTGTTCCACACAGCCACTGCCCACTTCACAGGGTAAAGCCGCCTGCTGCCGCTCGCTTTAATACGAATCTCACAGGGCACCTAGATATTGATTGTAATCCAAGGTAAACAGCCTGGTTTGCATAATCATGTGTTTCACAAGTGAATCCCCGCAACCGAGGCTGCAGCGCTCAGGCTTTGGTTTCAGGGGGATATGGAGTGCCAAACTGGCACCGGCACCACTGCTTTACAGGGTCTTAATAGCAACACAGGGCCTGACCCCGAATCATATCAAAGGAAAAAAATGTTGTTAAAGGAAAAACTGTGAAAACGTGCCTTTGTGTGTGACTGTTAGAGCTGGAACAGGAAAAAGCGCAAAGCTTGACCTTCCTGTGTGGTGCAGTTTATGACTTTTTCCAGTTCTGTGTACATGCATTGCTGAATTCCAGCCAAACATGCAAATCTATATGGGCTCAGGCTGTGTACTGTTTATCCATGCTGTACAAGTCATTTATACTCCATTATGATATGATATATAAGGTATAAAACGATTATAGTGCACATATGTCAGCGGAAAAATAACAAGAAAGTGCAGTATAGAAATTCTGAACAAATTTTGAAGTCATTTAGAAACAGTGTCGTCACTAGTTTGTCCGACAGGGAGCGCTGACAAGGTGATTACACAATAATAGATCAAGAGACGAAAAAAAGAATATCTAAGGGGTTTGGCTCAAGATCATCACCATTCACCATCTTAGTTTAGCGTGTTAGCTTGCTAACCTTTGCTAAATAGCATTAAATACAAAATGCAACCGTGGCTGATGGGAATTTGTTTAGGGTTCATGATCTTGACCTGATGATGGCGCTAAATGGAAAGTTAAAGGATCACCAAAGTCATTAAAGTTCATCCTAAGTGGAACATGAATGTTTCAAAGCTATAGTTGTGATCTTGAAGAATTTCACAATGCAATTTCAACAGCTACAACTGGAACAGACTCCAAGACTCTCTCATGGGTCCCATTGCAGGTGGGATGAATATTCTGCCACAAATTAATTATACATTTAACATGCTCCTGGTGTTTCCCAGTCTCACTAATGCTACAAGCTTATTTATTTAATATGTGACCTGTGTTTTATTAGGAATGCCAATAGAAGATCTATTGTCCTAACAATCCTTCTCTCTGGTAAAGGTACGACATTGAAGCAGACCGCTGTGTCTGTAAATGCTTGTCTGTAACTATGCTGCTGCCTATCTTGGCCAGGACTCTCTTGAGTTTCCATTCATCCAGAACAGAGAACAGTCCTGCTAGCCGTACCTCCAGCCTTGTCATGTGTTGAACACAGTTTGCAGAAACATGAGCTCTTGTTGTCATCAGTTCATTACCTTCTCCCCACTGGCACAGCCTTACTTTGAAATAGGAAACACACCTAATAGCAACACGGATCGTTTTATCCACAATGGATATTTTAGTAACCTCATATTATAACAATATTCCCCTCCAAATGTTCAAATATTTCAATGAATTCTGACTTGATTTGTCACGATGCCTAAACTGCCTCCTGTTTACAACTCTACAACAGTATGTGGTCAAAGTTTCTACCAAGCATTTAAATGGATTATGCTTGGACTTGGATGCAAAAACAACCAAAAGAGTTATATACTGAGTCGATTCAGGTGAGAACTTCAGGAAAAGAAAGCATGCAGTGTGACATTAATAACTTTTACTTACTTGTATTTGTTGCAAGTTCTGTTTACAGGGCTAAGTATACAGCACACGCAGTGAAGCAAAATAGAAATATATAAGGTCTCAAGAACACGTTTTCACTTTATTTTGGTGACCCCTTGACCTCTTTTCTAACATCACCATCGTCAGGCCAGAATTTACACTTGACCCACACTGTGGTACACAGAAACATGATTTGAAAACTTCCCATGAAATATGATTTGGACATTTATGGTCCACAACATCAAAATTTAGCTGGATTCATCTGAATCTCTTCCCACTGCATCGAATATACTTTACAAAACAATCATTGCCATTTAATGCACTTTAATTGGGTTTTTGGCATAAGTGGATGTTAATAATTACCAAATTTTTATCTAACACCACCCTAAGAATAACATCTTTTGAGCTTCACAAATGCTAAGGTTTGAAAAATATGAATATCATCAGCACGCATATCCCTTTTCTGTATGTATAATGAGTATTCACAGCCTCTGGGGGAAGCGAGGCTTTCAGCTGACTGCCTGGGCCATGAATTGTGTGCCACCCTGCTGTATGTTTGTTAGTGTATGTGTGTCTGGGAAACTGCTGCTTCACTCTCCATCTCACATCATCACTCAGGAAACACAGCCAACATCAAAGACAAGTATTTACTGCCCACAATACAAGTCAAAGCATATGGAAAAAGAAACTGTGAGCCTTATGAGAAACCATGGTACTGTAGGTTTAGGATTCCAAATAACATGAATGATTGAATTTATCTTACACAGCATGAGGACACACAATGATTCCTTGTAGAGTAGCCTATGTACCTATGTAACAATGAACATTTGGAAATCTTTTTTCTCCATTGTGAAATTGGTGGGGACTAGATTCAAAGTTAGATAGTTGAGGTTTCATGGCAAAAGAAGGCTCCGGAGCTCTTCTTTGCTCCAGCTGCCGAGAAGCCATGACCTTGGGTGGGCTAAATTGCTTTCTGTTGGCCTGCTTTGTAGCAGGGTTTGAGTCTCTCTGAACTTCTGCCAGATCAGTTTGGCACCCTAACCCCTTCAGTGACTCTGTGTTTGTCCTTATGCTGCCCTGCCAAGGTCAGATGAATTAGCACATACCTTTCAGCTGCATAAGGGTACAAGTCCTGGCCTCAGTGCTATTTCAGTACCATGCATTGCTGCCATTGTCACAAGGACACTTTTGAAAACAGAAGCACACACTATGACAAGCTGACACTGGAAATATCAAAAGTATCACACATAACATCTTATTAAATGAGCACAAACTCTGAAACCCTATTCTGAATGAATGATGCGAAGATTGTATTTATCCAAATAACAGTAGCATGAAAATATTTTACATGTTTGACTTGATTTACAAAAGGATAATAGTTAAGGAAAGAAGAATACTTTTTATTTTTTATCTGTTACTTTTTTGTCCTGTCTCGTCGAGTTTGTTGAAGTTTTCATGTTGTCTTGTCACTTCCTGTTTTATTTTGTACCTATCTCTTGTTTCTCAATCTAGATCCCTTTACTTCCTGTCTTTGTGTGTTTTCCCACCATCGTCTGCCTGATTGTTTCCACCTGTGCCCACTCACCTCTTGTATAAATAGTCCTGCCTCCCCTTGTCTTGTGTCAGTTCATCTTGTTATATCCATGGGAAATGAACCAGTGTAAGAAGTATTTTAGAAAAAAAAGTTTCTTTACACTCCTTGTGATTGTTCTAACCCTAACCCTGTTTTTGAAGTGAAGTCATTTATTTTGCACTTTACATTTGTTTCTGGCATATTGCATTTTGAGTCTTCCTTCCCTATGTCCGAGGTCGTGACACTTTTGCATAAACTTTGTAATATTTATTTTGCTAAAAAGGAATAAATAAAATCTATATATTGTATATATCCTTGTTTATTTTGACTAGTGTACTTTGTATTTGGTTAAAATCATAATTAACAAAAATACATTTCATTGTTCTTCTATTTTCAGATAGTGCCCATCAGTGATGCACAATTATAACCGGGAGCACGTCCAGTTTGAGTAACATATTAAAATTGGAATTAGAATTGTTGAAATTCTTGTGAGATGCCCAAACACTGCACAACAGTTTAATTTAATACTCTTAGACATGATTGTACACCTCTGGAACGTTTTCACAGCTTTATACTTTATATTTCATCCCAACAGTTGCTAACTAAACAGTAAAAAAAACAGTAATCATCTTTGTTAAACTTTGACTGAGCATATGTGCTCGGTCGGCCAATAGAAACACTGATGCCATGTGTTTGGAAATATAGAAGTAATTCTTGTAGTACAATCAGTGACGTGCGGTGACGTGAGTGTGAGACGGTAATATGACTGTACCTTCAGACACGTTTTCCAAGGTGTTTTATTTGCTCTTTTGAATTTTTTATGTACACTAACTGGTTTCCTTTTAGTTTATATTTCTTTACACAAAGGAAAGAGAATTTTGACTTTAAACTGCTACCAGTTTTGAGTCCAAGCTTTTTAGTGGGACCGGATTGATTATAATGTTGATCTGCTTCAGTTCAACCTTACATGAACTCACAGGTGACTGACAAGATGAATAACACCAATGAGACCTGAGCTGTGCTAACTGGTAAATAAATCATGGTGTTCAGGTGTGCAGCATGGATTTTTTCCAAGCTGTGTCATATAATAGTTTTTTCAATTTCATAAAGACTTATGTGTCAATGCCCTCTTGAACTGTGGCAAAACTATCCTAAAAGATAAACTGATGAGATACATGGGAAATCTTCTAATCTGTTTACTGAGTTAGCTCCTGTTGTTAGAACAGGGAAAGGAAAGCTTAAAAAATCAAAACCCATTCAAGTATCTGGTTGTTGCTTATCATCTTTTGTAAAGTTCATATCTAAACAGATTACTGTCCTGATCAATCAAACTATTTACTGTGTATGTACTGAGATTACCCAAGGAAGTTCACGACCTGCCGGATAAAATCTCATGAGCATGTGAATCTTTTTAGAGATGTTGATGAGGAAATAATTATGGAATGTCTCTTGAAGGCACGCGGATGGACTCAGGAAAACTAATAAAAAAGATAGAAATAACATAAATATGATTTTAAAATTCATCTCCTCGCATTTTGGTCTTCAGTCCTGTATTGATTTTGAGACCATACATTTCAGGTGTCCTCACTTTCAGTTTAAAGTTTTCTGTTGGCTTGTTTACAGCCTGTTTGATAGTTTGACCATACTTGTTGGGGATATTTCCACTTTCCAAGATCTCAGTAATGACTTTGATGAGTACAATGTATTATAACAGAAAAAAGCCATGGCCAGAGTTATGGAGATAAAAACCAAGTGCTAATTGTGTTTGTGTGACACCTCAGCCCATCCGCACTGACTTTATATGCAAATACAACCTCTATTATGTGCTTTCTATTGGTCATCCGCATGTTTGGTCCGGAGCAAGATATAGCTCTAGTGGATGATTGATAATTATTTTGGTGAACACCCTAGTGACAACGTCAGCATACAAGGCTTCGGCTGACCTTTATTCCATAACAAGATATCTCATAAACTAGTGGTTGAAGTTTTCTGTGGCTCATGGCGGCTTCTGAGTCCAAAGAGAATTAACATTTTGATTTTACTGACCAGGACTTTTCCTCGAGCACTGCCTTCAGGATAAACATTTCATTTTTAGTTTTAATAATAGTAATACTCTAATAATAGCTAAATGATCAGTGTATTGATCATTTAAAATTGTATTGTATTGTATTATTACATATTATGCCAGTATAGAACATTGCAGCCTCTAGGGCCCAGCAGTGGGGCTTTACAATTTTATTCAGTAGATATTCTGTGGCCTTTCCTCTTATCTTTTACTATTAATGCCATATTAGTCTAAAGTGTCTCAGGTAGAAGGTGTGGTGTATCACAAATGAATGCTGAGTCCTAACCACAGCAGTGGGTGTTTGATTTGGAAAGGAGCCCTTTACTGCTGGTCATCGAGTGTCTCTCTCCCACCTATTCCTTTTTTTAGATGGATATGGTAATAGCGGTATTTTCCTCGCTTCACATGAGCTAGGCTAGTAGCATCACCATACGATGAAGAGGCCATACATTGAACTCTGTTTGCAGTCCATGTCACTGGGCTGCACTACTGAGCTACACAGTGCAGCTAGTACAAGCCAGCGAGGAAAGACTTCAATACATAATTTATTTCATGTTCTTTACTGGACATCTGTAAACTGGTAAAAAAAATGTTTTAGACTTACTAACATTTCAGGTGCGTTTGAATTTGCTGTAATGCAGTGTAGGAAATACAGTGACGATTGATCACATCAAATTTTCCTTGTAGTAATGTTGTTTTTGTTTGTTTTTTTACAGGATTCTGACGGCGATAAGGCCCGGGCATAAATTTATGCTGGGGTACTGACTGTCATCAGGGAAGATACTGCCATCATTGTTGATTGAGGTAATGTAATGGACGATCTCCAGAACCAACTCAAGCGCTTTGCATCTTGGTCATATGATTTACACTTGGACTACACTAAAGCCATTAAAGACACTTTCAATTTAATAATTCTGAGTAGTCTTTACTAAGTGAAGTTTAAATATAAAGTAAATTATTAAGTTCTCTATACAGTTTTTTAAGTTGCCTATACTCAAGCGTGCCATAAGCATTTGTTATTACAACATACAGTACCTAATCTACTTTACTTAAGTCAAACAATGACCTTTACTTTTTTTTAAGGCTTTTTTAAAATAAGGTTAACTAATTAGAATGTACAATGTGACTTAAGCATATTCTACACTAGGTTAAAGCTGAATGACCAAGATTGACAGCCATACTGTTCTAAGGGTTGAAATGTATGCTCACAGCATAACATCCTATGTCATATATGCACTTCCTCATCTCACACTCACAATTATGGTCTTATTGGACATGTCCTTCCTGTCCAATGTTGAGGTCAGGTGTCTTATTAAAGCCAGTTGTATGTGTTAGAGGTTACACATACAACTGCTGATATTTGATTGGGACAATGGAGAATGTATAGAGGCTTAATTTGTACAACAAGACAGTGTACATGCACCGGTGTGAGGGGTCACAGGTTTAAAGGGATCATGGGTCATTTGATAGGATCATAATTTGTTTGCTAGACAGAGGAATCCTTGGTGAGAATCTCACTTTTAATAATGTTAGATCTGAGTATTATCCAACCACTTAATTTAATTTCATCTCAAACAACCATTGTTTTCTTATACTCTGATCTGTTGATCCGTAGAACTGTGAAGTGTGTGCTGCCGCAGTAACATGCGCACACCTCAAACATCTGCGCACACGTCAAAATGTTTTGAAGATGCGTATGAATTATAGATCAGAAGGGTAAGCTTCCAACAGTGATTGATTGTTTTGTCATCATTAGTGGGAACCATGAGAACATACTGTACATGTGCACATACACACACCCAAACACACATACCCTATCTATGTACATGAACATACTAAGCCCTTCCTTATCTACTGTTGCAACAGCCCAGTTTGGGCACCAGTGCAGAGAACGTTTTCCAGCATGTAGGACAACCTGTATGGCACTGCATCACATTTTCTCCATCCTAGAGCTTTGGTTCTTAAAATCTGGTAGCAGGCCTGGTGTGCCTTTGTCGCTTAACCTTTAGGAGTCGACCGTCATGCCGGCGTGATCAGATTATGTGAGCGCCACATAAAAAGCAGGTCTAGACCAAACTCTTCAGATAGTATGTCTGTCTGTCTTTGAATCTTATTGAGGATGTAAATCTTCGAAAATGAATAGCTTAATTTGGAAACAAGCACAGTTTTGCACATACGACCACATCCCATAACAGTTGGTCAATGCAAAAACTATAACAGGAGGAATTAGTGCATTTGTTGAGAACTATTTTCAGCAGCGAATTAATCCACATTTGGTGCTCTAGCTCTTAAATCAACACTGTCCACTTCTGCAACAGAGGTTTTGAAAAGGATTCAGTCCATAAGCAGGAGAAATCTACTGACAGTTGGACCAAGGTATGGTATGCCAGATGAATTCCTCATGTTCTATCCTGGTGGTCATTATTAACAGTTGATGCAAGTATAATAACAATACAAAACTCAGATCTGGATGACCAGGTCAAGAAAGCTCCTTGTGGATGTTGGATACAATTTATCTTAAAAGATAAACACTTTGTTATTGTGGTTAAAATGTCTCCTCATTTTCAACATATCCTTTGGACTGAATGAGTCCTTGGTTTAACACAGGGGTCACCAACCTTTTTGATACTGAGAGCTACTTCAAGGGTGCTGAATAATACGAAGGGCTACTTTATAATAATCCTAATAAATATTCATATATGTGAAGAGACTGTCTGATCACATGTTAATGTTAATTATTCCTCACAATAATTATTAACAATGATTTACCATGGTAGGAAACACAGATATATTTAAACATGCAACATTATTTATATATGTTCTCAATCTATTTCAACATTTGAAAGTCAGAGTTATCACATCTCTGATATTTTTGTAAATATCTTTAATATCTTCATTCATACAGTTTTGTATGAATGAGCACATTTGTAGCATTTTGTTCAAAATCACACCAGTTATATTTTAATACAAAGTATCACTTCTGTAAAAGAATTAAGGAAATCATTAACTGTCACAGATGACATCGGAACCTTTCTTCTAGTCTTAGAACAGTGTTTTCAATAACATCACTGCACCTTTCAAGACCTCTCCGTCCGAAAAGGCTTTCTTGTACTTTATTATTTAAAATAATGTGCGGCTCTAAATGAAGCTTCCGTTGCGTTCTGTGACTTGTTCACCGGCCTCGTGAAAAGAGATGCTGCTGCCCAAAGCTGCCTTTAACTTGTTCTGCCCGCAGTGCTGCAGCTGGGTAGTTAGTTAGTTAGTTAGTTAGTTAGCATGGTAGCTTCTGTGACACGTACCGAAGTGTCTCCACAATGTGCCGCTTTGCCGTCGCCACGCAAATAAGACATACACACTTTTCTTTCACTGTTGTAAAAATAATTCTTCCTCTCAATCATTTTGAAAATTGTTCGCTTTCTTTCGCTTCTCTGCCGTGTTTAGCGTAAAAAACGCACCTAGCGCCCCATCGTAGCTGCTCCCGCTAGCTTGTCTCAGCGAAAATGGAAATGGAGATTTAGCTTACAGGGTCAGAGTTCATATATACATAAAACATTTTTGTTTTTTAAATTATATATTCAATATTGTCATTTTAAAATAAAGAACAATTCAAGTGTTATTGATTAAACTTTTTTTATTTATTTATTAAATACAAATTTTAGACGGAGCTTCATGGTGACTAGTGCTATTTTTAGAACATGCTCTGCGGGCGACTCACTACCCCTAGTTTAACAAGTTTAGACCACCACATCTTCTTGTGGTAAATATCACAGTATTGTTTAATAACTAAAACACCACATTATGTGATTTGAATGTGATTAATTAACACAGTACACAGTACACAGTGTATCTTGCTCAGTCAGCACACAATCATTTGGCTGAGTGGCAGGGTGTCTTCGGATCTGATAACAATCTGAGCTGGCTGGAATTCCCAGGAATTCCAGTTGAGGAGACACCGAGGAGCCATGTCTCACTGGGCAGGTTTTTCTGTCTCCCTGTCAGTGACTAGCTGTGCTGACAGATCCCGTCAATGCTATCAACGCTGCTCTGCTTTCCACATCCATGCCAACACATACACTGCATGTTCATACATACGCTCATACTCAATCAATCACTATCCTCTGACTGCCATTTGGTCTTATCTCATTAGGAAAATCTGTGTAGTGAGTAATATTATCATGGATGTGAAACACAAATAGAGCTAAAGCTCAAACTTGTGAGACGGAGCGGCTGTAATGCGAGCTGCTTGCTTGTGTTGTTTTTGCTTAATCTGACTCTCTTGTGTGTTCTCTCACACCCTTGGCTTGGTCCTCTCAGTGTGCTATATCTTTTCTTTCTTATCAGTGAATTCCTATCAGGTCAGCCAAACATGTCAGAGTACAGTGATCTAAGACATTTCTCTGCTACTCTGCGAGGCGAGGCTCAGCGGGGCTGGAAGAATGCAGCCCTGCCATCTCACTGTCTTCAACGATTACAATATGCCTGCGTGTACTGTATGTGTGGGTGTATGGTTGGTTTTGAGAGCAATATATATTGTCTATGGAAATACATGAGTAGGATAAATATATTAAATCAGTGCTGTCAATGCATGAGTAATGCTATGCTAAAATATTTGCTATTTTATGTATTACCTGCACTATGTGAGTTTTTCATAACAAAATTAAATAATGGATATAGTGATATCAAAAACATTTATCCTCTAGTTGATATGGTTGAAGTTCATTTCTTAAACTTCTATTGTAGCTTAAGATCTTTCCTCCATTGTTCTTCGAGTGTGGCTGGAACTGTTTTGAGACCTGGTCACAGCAAAGTCCATCATCATGAAAAAGATAGTGCTGAAGCTTCTCACTGAGAATTTTGGCGTTAAAAAATACATATTATGCAACTTTTCAGGTACATTTTTGGCATTTTCGGTTCATACCAGAACTTGTTTAAATGCTTTTCTGCAGATTTTTATTTTTCCTTCATACATTTGATTCCAGTTCTTTTTTTCACTTTCAGACTTTCAGACAGTGTGGGGGGCGTGGCTTCAACTGAGTGGTGCGTTGAGATGTGAGTGACAGCAAAACAAAGAAGGCTAAGGACCTTCCTCAATCATGTTTTATTGTCTCTTGGGGCACAGAGCTTGCATCTCTTCCTTTTCTGCCCCTGTCTTTGTTGGGGGAGAACGGCCAGGGCCGCATCTGGGGCTTGCAGACTCCTAACCAGACTGGTAGAGGCTGGTGTGCAGGGAAGGTGCTGGCGCCGTTGAATTAGAGGAGTAATCAAAGCTTTCCCAAGCTCTGCCAGGAAGAGTCTCCTCTTGAAACAGTTCCGCTGCTTCCAGGTTGGGTTGATCGCTGTCCACACCACATATGCATTGCATGCAGACACATCCAGGAAGTTGTGGAACACCACCACAGGCCGACAGGCTTTAATTCGCTTGTTTGACCGATAAACTCCTGCTAGAATCTACAGACCTATGAAGGCTTGGAGGTCTACCTGGTCCAATGTTCTCCACGTGTCCCCAAACATACGCCTTCCCTCCAGGTTTGTCATCTCCACTATAATTTCCTCAATGGACTTTGGTAAAAAGAGTTGGAAGCTGGACTTGATGTCATCCACACGAGATGTTGCAAACCGTGTTGGCCCTAGCGTCATCATTACAATGTTTTCCACTCTCGCTCTGCTTCTTCTGTCCTGGGAGGATGAGTACCAGAGCAAGTTACCACCTTTGGACTGGAATGTCACCTCAGGTGCTGGTTCCTCAGGTGCCTCTTCCTCATGGGCCTCTTCCTCAGGGGCCTCTTTCTCGCCATCTGTTGACTGGTCAGTCTCACAAAATTCTTGATCAAAAATCAGGATCGATGTTGTCTTCCATTTCTGAGACATCCTCCTTTATTTCTGGATCAACTTCAACTTCATCTGGTTCGAAGATTTGGTCAAGAACCTCTCTGATAAATAATCGCCTAATCGGTCGCCTACTCATTGTGCTTACAGAGTAAAATGAGAGCAAGGCACAAATAAAGGCTATATATAGGGGGTGTGTGAGAAGATTTGAAAAAATGAGGGGATAGGCACATGAGCGTGGGAAAAATGGGTTCTAATAAATGACACCTGATTGTTTAGTCTGGTGTGTGTGTGTGTGTGTGTGTGTGTGTGTGTGTGTGTGTGTGTGTGTGCTATCTGTTGGATGAAATTATTCTAGGGTTACCCATTAATTTCTTATGCCGGTCAATTTTGACCGGGAACACCATGGATGTAACAAAGTTGACTAAACCACTCAAAATTGAATGAAAGTGGCGATCAAAAATTGTACATGTTCAAATGCCTACTGTGGAGGATATCATAAGGCCTTGAAGAAATCAGATGTAAAACAAAATATTTATGATTGATGAAAGTAGTAAATCGGTCAGATTTGACCCAAACACAATAGGAGGGTTAAAGGACTTTTTGGGACAACCTGATAACAATAATTTGCAGTAATCCAGCCTTGAAGTAACAAATGCATGGACTAGTTTTTCTGCATCATTTTGAGACAGGATGTGTCTTATTTTTGCAATGTTACGTAGATGAAAGAATGCAGTTCTTGAGATTTGTTTTATGTGGGAGTTAAAGGACAGATCCTGATCTGAATGCCATCCAAAGTTACTATGTCATTAGAAAATGCGTTTCGGAGGTGTTTGGGGCCAAGTACAACAACTTTAGTTTTGTCTGTGTTTAACGTCAGAAACTTGCAGGTCATCCAAGTTTTTATGTTCTTATGGCATGCTTGAAGTTTTGTTAGTTGGAATAAGTATTCAGAGCTTTTACTTGATTAGAAGTAACAATAACACAGTTTAAAATACTCTGTTACTCTTAAATAAGTAAAATTACAAATTACAAATTATTAAAATGATTTCAGCTGAAATTACTGTGTTGTTCTCTCTCTCGGCCCATTTTACCTGCACATTGTGTTGTAGCTCAACAGGGGACCTGCTGATACTCAAATATACACATATAAATATACAAATATTAATGAGACTAAATTCATTAAAATATCATTAGATATCATCTATCTATCTATCTATCTATCTATCTATCTATCTATCTATCTATCTATCTATCTATCTATCTATCTATCTATCTATCTATCTATCTATCTATCTATCTATCTATCTTCATCACTTCAATGTTGCAGCTGGTAAAGGAGGAGCTTATTTTTTTCTATATGTGGGTGACTTACCCTATAATAATGTTATATTATTATATTATATACAAGACATTTTGGGGTTTGATATGAGCAAGCCTATTATCAACAAATATTAATACAATTAATATTAATAAAACTATAAACATTCATAACATCCTAAATAGGGTTTGATAATAACTGGCACTTCAATGAATTAGGTGCATTAGCTCAACAATACATTTTGCTGCCAGTATGAATTAATAATGATCGAAAATGATTGTTAATTATTATATTTAATATTAATATGAATTAGTATGACTTAATTGAGCACCACCTCTGTCTGAATCAGAAGAAAATGATAGCCAGGTAATGTATTCTCATAAAATATACTATAATTTAGGAAATCTGTATGGTCCTGTATCCTGTGTCTCCTTGTGCTCTACGTAAGCTTGCACAAAGGTGTGAAGGAGACAAAGGAACATGGGAGCGAGAGCTTTGAGTCCTTCTGTGTTTGTCGCTATATAAAGTTAGGGTACATGCAACTCTGTGTATACAATACTAACACATCACCTGGTAAAACAACCTAATGTTACCTATTAGCTCAATACAACAGATTACACAATAGCCTACAGCTCAGTGAATAAAAACCAAATCAACACATGTTCATACATTTACAACAGCAGAGCAGTTCTATGCTTACTCAGCCGTGTTAAGTTAATGTATACTAAATAATATAGCCTACTATGTCCAGTGGAGGTTCAGTTCATGAATGGAAAGGCTACTTAGCTCTGAGCTGTTAGCTTAGCTGACAAATCCTTTGAGATGAAGAAAAGGAGGCTGATGTCTTTGTTGTTGCGGCATGCTACCGGTCAAGTCGTTGATGTTGTCTGTTACAGTTCGATCAGCTGTGTGCAAGACGGAGGAGACCGGTCGCTCCGTTTGTTATCCTGCAGAATGTTGTTGCTCCTATTGTGAAGGCTAGCTGGCTGTGGAGAGTATGTGTCGGCAGAGACACATACACATTATGATACAGATTTAAAAAAATAAGTATGGAGTATGGGATAGAACACTGGGTCCTACATGTTCCATAATGCAACTAATATCATCTTTATTATAGATTGTCAATGTCTGCTAAATACCAATTTCTTTCAAATTCCACACCCTCAATCTATAATGCAGGTTTTCTGTTAAACCTTTGCAGTCTCCATGCCCAGTAATCCTGATGACATCATCTGGTTATTTTCTCAGTTTCGGCAAATCTCATCCAGAACCACAGAAGACATTATAGTACTATTTTTTACTCCTCATGACAAATAAATTGACCTTTATGTGTACAATTGGAGACGTGTCCCATACGTGGACTCGTAGGTTTTGCTATGAAGAGTGCATGGGAACAGACTACTGTTCAGGTATAATGTTTATCATGTTCACCATCTTAGTTTAGCATGTTAGCATGCCAACATTTGCTAAAAAGCGCTAAACATAAAGTGCAGCTAAGGGTAATGTCATTAGTTATTAGTCATAAATCTGAACATTAGACAATATAAAATGTTGCCCTGATGGAGGCTCTGTATGAAAAGTTATTGGATCCCCAAAGTGATTACAATTCATCCTGTGGACAAAATGAATGTCTGTTGTTGAGACAGTCAACCTCATGGTGGCGCTGGAGGAAATGTCAGGGGATTACCAAAGTCAGCAGGGATCATCCTGTGAGGACCATGAATGCTTGTACAAAACGTGCCTATGATACCCTTACATACAAAAGAAAAACCATCCTAATTCCTCGCAGTGACAGTTCTTATGAGTCTCCTGGAGGAATGGCATCAACTATTCATGCAGGTGTTGTCACTCTGTCATCACATTAACATTCCTCTGTAAGACTTGCGTCAAGAAGCGGAAATTCTCTAACAAAGACGAAGAGAGCTCTACATACACAGGTGGGAATGACAAGGAAATGTACTGGAAGTGAAAACAAAAGCTCAAGAAAAGTAGCATTCCTGCCAGATAGGATTACTATGATAATACAGGAGGTAGAGACAAAAGAACACAACAAATTTTAATTATAGGATGGATAGATAAAGTCCATTCAATAATGTAATATATTGACATAATATTACTTAAATTTAACTGAAGATAATATTTTCAGTTGTTTATTTTTCATGTTGGGTCAAACACAAAGTGTAAAAGATAAAAGATCAAAGATAAAAAGAAAATAATTGAGTGAATTAAGTGAATCGAGGTATTCACTCAAACAATCATTTGACCTGGAATTTAACTCAGTTCAAATCAAATCAAATTTATTTATATAGCCCAATATTACAAATGACACATTTGTCTCAGTGTGCTTTACAGACTGTACAGCATACAACACCCTCTGTCCTTAGACCCTCACACCACACAAGGAAAAACCTCCTAAAAGAAACCCCATAATTAAAGGGGAAAAATGTTAGAAACCTCAGGGAGAGACTGAGGAGGGATCCGTCTCCCAGGATGAACAGACGTGCAATAGATATCGTGTGTACAGGTCAAACAACATAGTACAAATACAACATGATGTGATCAAATATGAAAAAGATGGATCCAGGAAGATGTCAAAAAGGCTTCCCAGTGCCTCCACACAAAAAAATATTAACATGGGCGTCAGGTAGGAGCAGAGCAACAGGAGCAGAGCAACAGGAGCAGAGCAACAGGAGCAGAGCAACAGGAGCAGAGCAACAGGAGCAGAGCAACAGGAGCAGAGCAACAGGAGCAGAGCAACAGGAGCAGAGCAACAGGAGCAGAGCAACAGGAGCAGCCACGATTCCTGATCCAGACGTAAACTTTAATAGTGACAACCTGCCAGATGAGAGACACAGAAACTCCGGGGATGATGGCCCGGATGCTGAGTTAGTAACATACATTTAAGGGACATAAATGCATACAGATAGAGAGGGAAAGGAGGAGGAGAGAGGTGTAAGTCCCCGGGCAGTCTAAGCCTAAAGCAGCATAAATTGGGGCTTGTTCAAGGCAAGCCTGAGCCAGCCCTAACTATAAGCTTTATCAAAAAGTAACATCTTTAGCCTGCTCTTAAATGTGGAGAGGGTGTCTGCCTCCCGAACACAAACTGGAAGCTGGTTCCACTGGAGAGGAGCTTGATAGCTGAAGGCTCTGGCTCCCATTATACTTTTAGAAACTCTAGGAACTACAAGTAACCCTGCATTCTGGGAGCGCAATGCTCTAGCTGGTTTATAGGGTACTATGAGATCTTTATGATAATCTTGAGCCTGACCATTAATGGCTTTGAAGGTCAGGAGAAGAATTTTAAATTCTAGAGATATTTCAGTCTGGATCAAAACAACTTCACTGACTTTCTATCCCTACAGTCATGCTGCTAGCATGTTAAACTAGGTTACTACATGGCAAAGAAACACTATGAAAAATTGACATTGTATACACTTGTAAAAGAGCTGCAACAAACCTATTTGAATTATTGATGAACCTGCCAATATTTATTTTCATTTAATTCATTTTTATCCAACCAAAAGCCAAAGAGTCCAGTATTATCATAAATGACAAAAGGCATCAAATCCTCATATTTGAGGAGGTAGCAAACCAACCATTCAAAACTTTAGTCATCCCTCAAGTGTATAAGTAGCTTTCAGTTAGGGTTTGATGTTAAGTTTAAATAAATAAAGTATCTATCTATCTATCTATCTATCTATCTATCTATCTATCTATCTATCTATCTATCTATCTATCTATCTATCTATCTATCTATCTATCTATCTATCTATCTATCTATCTAAGTTCCTATCTTTGAGCTTTCAAACACCAAATATTCTCTGAACATGTATTTGTGATGTAAAACAATCATTTACTTATGCATCACTGGATAATGAATATCTGAGATCCAAAACACTGTGTTGAGCCTGGAGAGCACAGAGCGTAAGTAATTCAACACATAATTCACAAAACACTTTTGTATCACACCTGATGCTGAACTTCAAACATGTCGCAGTATGCTGTTCATCTTCAAAGTGGTGCCTGGTTTTTACTTTATTATGGCCATCTAGAGACCTGCACAGACCTGAAGGAGAGAAAGTTGAACATCAATAAATCATTACCAGAAATCAGTCTACTCACTGAGGAGACAGGCAGGCTCTGGATATTTACACTAAAGGAGAAATTAAGACTTGAAAAGAGAAATAGAAATATTTCACATGATTAAAGAAAGCAGCGACATCACTTAAAAAAGGGCTTTTGCTGGTGATAAGGTTGGGCTTTAAACAACTTAACATAATTCTGGCCTTGTCCACCTTAGCATAGGCTAGTGTTATCATAGCTCATAGAAATGGTGGCCAGAACTACTTTATGTAACACGTTGTGAACACAGCATTGACATATCATCACATTTTCAGATAATATGATGAACTTGTTATCAAACAGTTGCTTATTTACACATCCGGGAGTTACCAAGCAACATGATTATTGACTTGGAGTTGTGTTTTTGTTCACCTGATGAATATAAGTCCAACATTCACCTTTTAGGGAATCTCCTGAGGGAAATATCTGCCTCTTTAAGGCCCTGTCACACATATCCGTATGACAGAAACATATGCCGGCGCATAGGAAATATCGGCAATAGGTTGATATAAATTAAGGGTAAGTTGTGATCGTTTGAAGGACGCAGACGATACGGCGAACATGCCAGACATACACAGTTCCGTATGGCAGAAACGTATGCCGGCGTATATGAAAATTAGCTCAAAATGTGTCAGAGTCCAAATACGTCCAACCTTTCCACAGCGGTGTTGTAGCTGACGTATACATAACGACAGTGGTGGGCCGTCAGGGGCAGCAAGGCATTCTCTGCTGGCCTAAACATCATCAGAATATACATTTTATTTTGATATATTTTTTCCATAAATATGTTTTAAATTATTCCCCATAGTCTATTCTCTTCATTTCATAGCTTTCCTCTTGGTTGCGTTGCTTCCAGCCTCAGATCGAGATTTGGAGGGCTGACGTTTATGTTAGAGCTTTTATCCAATCATATTTCAGCCATAATGTGTTGCCAGGGTCCAATAAATCTGCCCTTAGGCCTTCAGAATCAACAGTGCGGGCGCCTGTAGCTTAAAGTGAACGGAAACAAAACTGTGGCGTTAACCAATCATATTTCGAGGCCAGCTAGCAGGCGTACGATAACGTCAGCACGTGCACGTCTTTTGATTGGATACACATTATTGAGAGGCAGAGCTATGCAGAGCTAGCAAACTTGAACGAGATCGATTTGGTCGCAGATATAATTACAACGGCATTTTCAAGACAAACTTTTCAAGAAAAGATAGACATTGTGAGAAGAGAACGCCAACCCCAACGCTAGCGAGCCTACCACAGCCGGGAAAAGGGTTTGTCCGCCACTTTCAAATCACTAATTACGAGCGGTACCCTTGGCTCACAGCCTCCGAGAGGCACTGCACATTGTACTGCTGGGAATGCCTGCTATTTACAACTAAATGTTTCGGAAATATTAATATAATTCTGTTGTACTTTATTATATTAAGGTGATGCAACGCCCGGTTATACTGCGTTTCTGTCTAAATGTATAGTTTCTAGAGCCATGGCGTCATAAAGATGGTAATAAGAGGTGGAATAATTCAGTTAGGACTATAGGACATCACTGAAGGCCTAGGTGTGAAATGCACGGCCCGCAACTGCATAACGAATACATAACAAATTATTATATGTATGTCAAACCTATTGATAGCTTATCACTTAGCAAGATGCATGGAGGATCGGGATGACTGGAAGCACCGATGGAGGGCCTGTCTGAGGACGACCTAGTAGTAGTGCTTACCTATTTAAAACGTATCAGAGCGTCTGGCCAACGGAGCTGGAAAAGTGCCATTTGGTTTATGTCATGCTGATGCTGGAGAATGGCTAGAATGCTGAACGCTAGCTGTACTGTAGAAACATGTTTAATAAATTACTCTGTCGTCAGACATAATCTTAACATAGGGTAGGAATAGGTTATCCACTCGTTATCAATAAATTGGCTGTAGGATGTGTAGAAGCACACGTAATTTTGAACATGCTCAAAACATCAGCATTCAACAACGTATCCCAGCGTAACACAGTGAGCTCTTAATGAATACTACTTATACCTTACCTTATATCAACGTACAACAGCGTGTTGCCGATATTTTGTATACGCCATATTTTTATATGTTATGCATTCGTTGGGTATTCGTGTGATACATTTTGTAAAAGTAAGTGATACTCTATCAATAGGTTAGACATTTGTATCTGTATCATTCACTTTTCCGATCCGATGAAAAGTTGGACGTATTTGGAAAAATGTTCGTATGCGCTGGCATTCGTTTCTGTCGTACGGATATGTGTGACAGGGCATTTGACTGCTTAATTTTAGAGCATTTTCTCCTGCTGCAGCCTTTGAGATGTGTGCTGGACAGCTAAACAATGAGATGAAACTCTCTGTGAAGCTCAATGAAGTCAAGAGGAGCTGCAGATTCAGCTGATAATTGTCTGTATCACTACAAGCAACCCTTTTCTAATTGTTTTTGCATTTCCATTGATACATTATTATTTAAAATATATATTATATATATTCCCATATACCAAATCTAATATGCAAGCAACTCTGTAAACAAAACAAACTAAAAAAAGAAATAGAAAATCTACAAATTGCAAAGCATGGACAAGGTCTTTCACATTAATTTCTTTCAGATTTCAGTAAATATGTGTACAAAATTGTGATAATGGATAAAGCATAGTCTCTGTATGACTGCGTTTTCAGGGGTGGAAGACAAAAAGCCTCTTTATTGGTCACACACACACACACACACACACACACACACACACACACACACACACACACACACACACACACACACACACACACTCTCACACACATTGTGGTGCTGACCTTATGTGTGAGTCCTGTGTCTCTACATGATGCTGCGGTGGCAGTCCATAGTGAATTGGGAGAAGACATAAACAACATCAAGTGAAACAAAACGCTGGTCTAAATCTAGGACGAGCCTTTCCCACAGGAGCCTACTGTGAATGATATCTTTCAACAAAGTACAGACACTCAACTGTACACCATGTATTCCTCCAGTATGTTTAATATACTGCACTTTTAGTGCTAAACATCAGTGTTGAAATACAACTGCAAAAAAGTACTGCCATAGGCATTGTAACTAGTTTTTACAATATTTTAGGCCGGCAAAATGTAGAATGTATATTCATACTGTAGACAGTATAGTAAAAATCACTAACAGGCCTTTAATGTTCAAGGTCATTTCAAATGTAGACATGTTCGAGTCTTGATCTGCTGAAGACATCACATTGTTCTTCTGCTGGAACCAGAACCAGACTACTCTGGTTAACAGTTACGTGGGAAGGTAGATTATAGAAGGTAGTAATTGTAAAGAATATATTACATTATAGGTGTAACATGGAAGAAAAGGGGAAACTGAGCAGGGATGTGAGGCAACGTTGTGTTTGACTATTGGTCTTGATCAGTCGATGTGTCCAAATCACTGCTATTGGTCACTTCTGGCCGGATTCCTGTGTTCACCAGAGGATGAATGCAACTGATTTCGTCTTTTGACACTTGTACTTTAAACCAATAGACAGATTGTCATGCAGTACAAGAGTATGAACTTTTTGTATCTTAGACACACCACAACCTTTCATCTAGTGGCAACCTCAGGACAAACTTTACACTTAAGTCCCACTTCTGGTGAGGCAAGCTGTACTCTTATTTTGGGTGTAATAAATATAGCAGCTTCAAGGTGATGATATTGGGGCGTCAAAGGTTCAGCAGGGCTCGACTGGGACAAGAAAATCGGCCCTGGTCTTTTGGTTTGCCTTTAAAGTGTGAAAAAGGTCCATTAATATATTCCAAAGCTGAAGAGGGTTTTTTAAAAAAAACTTTTTTTATCCAACCAAAAGCCAAATATATTTAATGTAATATCATAAATGACAAAAGGCATCAAATACTTTCATTTGAGGAGGTAGAACTAGAGAATATTTAGAATTTCTCCTTGAAAATTACAGAAGTTATAAAATGGTGAGACGGAGTAGATGCACGCTTCCTTCTGCTCGGTAATACAGCTAGCTGAAGTAGTTTTGTACAAAGAAAATAGTTCTTACATGAAACAACAAGGTCTGTGGATTATCCTGAGTAATTGGTCATGATTTCTGGAAAGAAACATTGCTGTTGAGTTTAAAATCTAAAAATGTTTGCCGCTTTGAGCACCACAACAGTTATAGTTAGTGCCATATAGATAATAATAATAATAATAACAATCATTTGACCTTATTATTTTATTTTTATTTTCATTTTATTGACATCTTCACTGTAAAGTTTATCAAATCATGCCACAATGATGGTAATGTCAATAAAGATAATTATTTAATCTGTTCATAAATTAAGCCCATAATTAAGCTCTTTGTCATATATTGAAAATGCAGCTCTTACATGTTTTTTTAAAACATATATATATATTTTTTTACTTTTACATAATGTACAACCGGAAAAAGACAGCAAAGGGGAAGAAAGAGGGGACGACATGTTCATTCGAGCCCAGGCCGCTACAAGGAATCACTCTCAGCACATGGGTTCCCCCTTCAATGGACTTTCAAGTAGCTGCCAACGGTGTTTTCTGAAGTAGCCCGTTTAATGAGGATCTCCCGTCTGTTCAATCAAGGCAATTCTTAATGTGTTTTGACATCAATTATTTTGCTAATATATTCTTCAAACACTGAAGACCTCTCTCCATCTGTTTGGGTGTAACACCAACAGTGTACATATTCTGAATGGCAACACATGGGAAAATCGCTGAAAGAACTCGGTTTTCTTTGTGTCAGTTTCACTTCCAGAGACACCCAACACTGTGCACAATATTTATTTCCTTCCCATGCCTACTCACCACTTTTTTGCCTTTTTACTTATATTCATACTTAATATTTTTATACTTGATATTTTATTCTTCCTATGTAGCTCTGAACAGCACACTGAATTTCGATGTATATGTATATGACAATAAAGGTATTCGTATTAACTTTCATACAGTCTCTCCTCCAAGGATGGTGTTGCACTCGATTGCACAATGCACACAAAGTGAAGGAAGTAGTTGTGTGAAGAATTTAAAAAAGAGAGCTGCTTTGTCACCCATACACCTGACCTAATTGTTGTATAAAGTGAGCGTGAGTATAAGATTGTGTGTTTTAAAATGAAAAGATTTTCAAAATTTCAGGTTTAAAGAGGATTCAACAGTGTCCGACTCACGATGGGCAGGTAAAAAAAAAAAAAAAAGATCAAAATCAATATAGCAGAACCAGAGATATCTCTTTTATTTCACACATTTTACCTTAATTAAACTCAACTGCAACAGTATGATCTGATACAACTGACTCAAAGTGACATCACGTAAGGACATTTATCAGACTTCACACAGCTTCCTGTGGAGACACGGAATGTTTTATACAGTAAAGCGTTACACATATGCAGAACTACTTCCCAAAACCTGTAAACAGGCAAAGTTGTGTAAGTGTTCCCCTCTGTTTATCATTGTAACATTGACTACAAAGGTCCCTTAACCTTAACAACTACAAACCTGGGGCTTATTTAAATCACATTTTGTAAACTGAGTAGAGATATACTCAGCTCTGTAGGATTAAAGAAACATCCCTCAAAACTCACAAAACATTAATGCTAAACACAAAATATAATGTAAATCACAGAGCTACTCAGCATAAAAATCAAATGCTATAAATAGAGAGTGTGTACACAGAATAACAGGTGTGGAAGTTGGTCTCTAGTTTGACAGGATGATGGATTGTTGCATTGTAACATGGAGGGTTGAGCCCCACAACATAACTGGATAAATTAGTGGCTGAAAAGGATCACAGTTACCTCAGACCCTGATCTCACAGTTTGATTTATTTGTTATTTCTTAAGTATACTGTATGTTGCATTGTTGGAGGATCCTGTGACGTACAATTTCCATTGCCAACAACTACCCTGTAACTGTTGTTCATATGACAACAAGGCCTTTGAATCTTTGATCGGCTTCTATACAGGGAGACACACTTCCTCACTTCCAGTATTCCTTCAGTTTACTACTGTACTTCTCTCTAGGTCAGCTGTAGAGCCCCACATGGAATATATAAAGGGACACACGGATATGTAATTAGGCATGTTAACAGACACATAGAGTGCAGTGTAATTAGACTGCAATTACAGTAGTGGAAGTCAGTTATCATCAGCCTACAGCTATGAGCTCGCAACACAACATCCTGGCTGTGGTCTAATCTCTGGAGCCGTAGGGGTGTTGAGGGACATTCATGCCTTTACACACACACACACACACACACACACACACACACACACACACACACACACACACACACACACACACACACATGGAAGACTTTTCATCTTGTGTGCTGAAACATCCGGCGCTGCGTTATGTGATAGGAATACTTGTCATTGCAGCGAGCCCAGAGTGGTGGGATAAAAGATATCCGCATATCCAAAAGTCCCGGAGGGTTACTGCCAGAGGCCTGAACAGAGAAAAGAGAGGCGTGAGAAAAAAGGGGCAAGAGTGGGGTGCAGGCTAGTGAGAGGTGTGGGAAGACGAGGGAAGGGTACTAACTTTGCTGTAATATGCATGCTGCAGTAGTGGTGCAATAGCTGCAAGCAGACAGGCCACCTTCTCTAAATGCAACTGGAAGGATTTAACACTGATGGCAACTGATTGCTGTCCACCTGTTCATGCTCTTATACAAACATTATTTTTGATCTATGCAGATACAGTAGGTCTCACAAGGGTTTGAGGTACATCAAGGGATTTTAACGGAAATCTATGAAACTCATGGAGAAGTTTCAGAGATTTGTCGGGGTCCCAAAAGGGGCTGCAAGGATAATAAAAGGTTTTCTAATAAACTTAGACAATGTTTCATGTTTTTTACTGGGGCTCCAGATGTTAGATGCTTTGTTGTTAATCAAATTTAGTTTGGAGGGGTTTAATATTTTACCACCCACTGTTCCACCCTCGGGAAAATACGTAAAATAAGTAGAACTTTAATGATGGCCTGCTTGTAGGATGTCAAATATGTATCCATTAGACCCTGTTTTAGTCATTTTAAGAAAAAATAGCATGTTGTAAAAAGAAAGAAGGGAAGTGTGTCTATTAAAACTGTTAATATTATATTTCTTCATCCAAAACACAAAGTGCACAGTGGACTCATTCTTTCATATATTCAGTTACATTATGCTATTAGACTATCACATTGCAATTTATTTTGTGAACTTGTTTAACTTTATTAAAGATCCGATAGTGGTGATGATGCACTTTTTCCACTAACATTTGGGAAGGTTCATTCTATGTTATCAGATCAATACATTTGTTGCTAGTTTAGTGATTATTTGAGAAGACTGCTAATGAAAACATTACTTGCAATATTGTAATGAAGCCAGGAATACCTACTTTATTTTCTCTCTCTCTCAAACACTCTCTCTCGCTCACCCTCTCTCACAAACTTTCTCTCTCTCTCTCACACACTCTCTTTCTCTCTCTCTCTCTCTCTCTCTCTCTCTCTCTCTCTCTCTCTCTCTCTCTCTCTCTCTCTCTCACAAAATGTCTCTCTCTCTCTCTCTCTCTCTCTCTCTCTCTCTCTCTCTCTCTCTCTCTCTCTCTCTCACAAAATGTCTCTCTCTCTCTGTCTGTCTCTCTCCATCTGTCTCTCTCAGTGCATACTGGGAGTTTGTGTGGGAGTGAGATGCTGAGCGTGTGCTTTTCAATACTTTAAAAACATATTTGTGTTGATAATGGGTGTTGATTTAATTTAATTTACTGGTGATAGTTTGATTTAGTTGAATTTTGGTGTGGTGTTTGAGGTGTTTGTGGGGTTTTCTGTTGCCGGTGTCTCGCCGGTCGGATTTTGTCAAGGTCATGAGGAAGCCATCCATCCATCCATCATCTACCGCTTATCCGGTTGGGTCGCGGGGGCAGCAACTCCAGTAAGGAGTTCTTTCGGTCATGACCCAGTCTTCATGACCATAGGTAAGAGTAGAAACGAAGATCGACTGGTAGATCGAGAGTTTCACCTTTTGGCTCAGCTCTATTTTCGTCACAAAGCGAATGCTCCGATTCCCCGGCCAATCTCTCGCTCCATCGTCCTATCACTCACTAACAAGACCCCAGGGTACTTGAACTCCTTCACTTGGGGTAAGGGCTCATTCCCTACCCGGAGTAGGCAATCCACCAGTTCCCTGTTGAGAGCCATGGCCTCAGATTTTGAGGTGCTGATCCACATCCCAACTGCTTCACAATCGGCTGTGAACCAATCCAGTGACTGTTGAAGGTCACAGACCAATGATGCCATCAGGACCACATCATCTGCAAAGAGCAGCGATGAGATCCTCAGGCCACCAAACTGCAACCCCTCTCCTCCACGACTATGCCTCAATATCCTGTCCATGAAAATCACAAACAGGATTGGTGATAAAGCGCAGCCCTGGCGGAGGCCAACATCCACTGGGAACGAGTCCGACTTACTGTCGCAATGGGCATACTGGGATTGTATGGCCCTCAGAAGTGACCCCCTCACCCCATACTCCCGCAGCACCTCCCACAGTATCACCCGGGGGACCCGGCCATACACCTTCTCCAGATCCACAAAACATCTTGGTGCCAACCGAAAGTCCTTCTCTGTAGCTTCTCCGAACTTCTCCCACACCCCCTGCTTTGCCTCTGCCACGGTGGAGGCTGCTGCCCTTTGAGTCCTTCGATACCCTTCAACCGTTTCCGGAGTCCTCCCGGATAACATAACCTGGAAGGACTCCTTCAGTCGGACGGCTTCCCTGACCACCGGGGTCCACCACGGTGTTCGAGCATCACCGCAGCTTCAGCAATAGAGGTTTTGAACATCGCCCACTCAGGTTCAATGCCCCCAACCTCCACAGGGATGTCTGAAAAGCTCCGCCGGAGTTGTGAGTTGAAGATCACCAGGACGTTCCCAGTTCACCCGCACTACCCGTTTGGGCTTACCAGGTCAGTCCAGAGTCTTCCCCCACCCCTTGATCCAACTCACCACCAAGATGGTGATCAGTTGACAGCTCCGCCCCTCTCTTCACCCGAGTGTCCAAGACATGCGGCCTCAGATCAGATGATACGATCGCAAAATCAATCATTGACCTTTGGCCTAGGGTGCTCTGGTACCACATACACTTATGAGCATCCTTATGTTCGAACATGGTGTTTGTTTTTGGCCATTCCATGCCGGGGACTTGTGAGTATCCCCACAACCGCCCGACGCCCCACACCTTGGGCAACTCCAGAGAAGAATAGAGTCCAACCCCTATCCAGGAGTACGGTTCCAGAGCCAAGACTGTGCAGCCCTACCAGATCCAACTGGTAGCGCTCCACCTCCCACACTAGTTCTGTCTACTTCCCCCACAGAGAGGTGATGTTCCACGTCCCCAGAGTCAGCTTCTGCTGCCCAGGTCTTGTCCGTCGAGGTCCCTGACCATCACTGCCACACACACAAACCTCTCCACCGCGGTAAGGCGATGGTTCCCGGAGAGGTGTTGAAGATGTGTAGTTTTGATATTTCAGTTCACGGTCACATGAAATATCCCTGGCTGTTCTAGTGTTAAAATGTCAGATTGCACAGCACAGTGAAATGCTGGCGTCTGATCTCACTTCCACCCACAGTCCCTATTATTCCTCACCTCTCCATATATCCACAGTAAAGAGAGCAGTTCTAAATGATGGGCTGTAACCTGAGTCTGGGCAGCTGCACTCTGTGCTCTATAGTGAAGTGAAGGCGTTTAACAGCTTCAGTCGGGGGAAGAGATAGAGAGACAAAGAGAGTGCAATACGTCCTGCTTCATAATGGTTTATATGTCAGAGAAATGTATATTCCCAATCTAAAACCAACATACAATCATTTTAAAAACCTTCACCTGATCTAACAGAAAAATCATATTTAGGTATACTGCACATACATAACGCAATCTGTTTCTCACTGTGTGTGGATCATGAGGGGGATCTTTTAGAAGTGCAACCATTACTCAAACTGTAACCTAACTTTAACCAAAATGACTTAACCCAACCATTACCAAACATGGACAGAGCCAGTGAGGCAAGCACCTGTTGCACCCTTTGTAATGTGGTGCATTGCATTTTTAAACTCATTTAAACTCACATGCTTCTCAGGCTGGCAATATGATAGATTCTTGTGAGGAGGTGGATTCGAGAGAAAATGTGTTACATCTTTTAGAAGTACAGAAGAAACAGCCGAGCATCATCTGCAAACAGAATTGGTGCAGATTTGCTTAGGTGCAACTCGTAGAATCCCGTTTAAGCCATCACTCTGTGGTGTTCCAGTTGCATTGCTTCTTATACGGCTGCAAACATGGCCGTAGATGCTGCTGCCCACATAACATTTCCTAAGTCAAACACAGTATCCACCTTCTTCTTGCAGGATAAATAGAAGCTTGCATTTCTAGTTGTCTCTTCAACCAATATTTAAAGTTCAGCAGAAGAAAAACATTCCCTTGGTTTTCAAACATTCGCAACATGTCTCAAAACAGCCGCGTATCAGGATTTATTAAGCTTAAAAATGTAAAGGCTCAGTGGACATTTATGAATATTTCTTTTAGTACATGATGACATTTTAAGAAAATAATAATCAAACAAAAAGGCTTCAAGGAGATACAAATCTGAAAAAGGAATACCGTGATTTGACTGTTTTTAGCAATGTTCTAAATAAAAGTGAAGGTAGGTTTGTTCACATGAGCTGTAGTCTGTACTGCAAGTCACATGGGTATAGTGTGCTATACATATGGCAAGCAGAGGACCTTTGAACTAAGCAGAGAAAGGTAGAAGGTTGGTGGGAGGGAAGGAGATGTCTGAAGTTATTATCATTATTACAGAGGAGGGAACAGGGCAGTAGAAATAAAGGAGGGGTGAAGGAAAGGCTGGGACAGAGCATATCAGATGACAGGACTTCCTCCAGCAGGAGATGACCTGTCTAAGAAACCACTCATTTGTGCTCAGGCACAGGGCATTCACTCTGTTCTGACAAGAGCCTGCTGATGTCAGTGACTGACTCCAACACCTGTTCATTCAGGCTGCAGAATGTAAGAGAGACATCAACAGACAAGCACAGACTAGCACTGACACTGTCAGGCCTCACTTACTAATATAAGGGTGGTCACACTCTGTTTATCTGTATTCTCCCTCCTCTTTGTAATACTGCTTATTTTCTGTAAACAATGTGATTTCCTGTCCGGTCTGGGCCAGCTGTTGTTGAGAGGCAGGAGATAAAACCATACAGTCTGTGATTGAAGTTAGGCTGTACAGTTTCTGACCACTATCAGTTCTGAAGAGAACTTATTAAAGATTATCAGCTCTACCCTAGACGACAACAACATTAGACCAATACGCCCACACAGACACACAGACATACAGACACACACACACACACACACACACACACACACACACACACACACACACACACACACACACACACACACACACACACACACACACTCAAACACACATACACACCTGTCCCGTAGGAGGATCTCGAGCCGTCAGCTTATCCTTAATGATGTCGGAGAGGCTTTGATAGAAGGCATCATACAGTGAAACAGTATTCATCTTATTTTCTGTGGCTACACTTGCTATTTTGACTGCAATAGTGTTTACACTGAGATGTATGGCAGAATGCAGCGCATTAGAAGTACCCGGATGGTGCAATCATAATGCTCTAAAAGATTAGTGTGGAACACTGAAAATTTCTCGCCTTCAACAATTACCATCTTGGCTATGTAGGAGAAGGGGAGGGTCCAGCAGCAGTTACAGTTGATGCGGTGAACACCACACTATACAAATGTTAGATATACGTGTGTTTTTTAGTGTCACTAAACAGTTGTAGAATTGAAGCCATAAGTATGTTTATTTGGTTATTTCACGGCCACTGTGACCTGGTCTGATTTATGGTTTTCTTTCATTTTATTCATCCAGTCATTGTTTATTATTATCCAATTTCTTGTCTGAAATGGGGATTTAATTGTTAAGTTTTGCCCTTACCAATCAGTAGTATATATCCAATCTAATCAGTAGCAACTTCAGTTGACATGCTAACTGTGGTAGTGTTTGCGAGAAACTGATCTAACATTTTTCAAACTGATCAAACTGGTGCAAACATTACTTTTTCTGACCATTCTTAATCTGCTCAACTCTGGTCAGCTGTGTTTCTACCAGAAGAAAAATAAATGCAACACCAGACATATTTGAATCACTGAACACATCTGAGATGTGGGTGGTGATTAGAAGTAACAGTGGCCACTATTCACTTAAAGTTTCACAGTCTCACTTCAACTTCAGGGGTAAATACAACTCAGTCACTGAAAGAAAGAAATGCTGACATTTAAGTCGATGACTGTATCTAATAATAGTACTGAGCAGGCAGGCTTTCCCATTATCAATGCAAGAAAAAACCCCAGATGTTACTATTTATAATTATAATAATCATGATTATAGACAGACAGTCCACAATGAATGTGTACAGATGTGGACTGACGACTAACTGATCAAGAAAAGATGTACATTTGAAACAGAAGTGGGGTAGTGGCCAGAGGTAAAAGTAAAAGAGGTAAAAGTAGTAATACCAAAGTGTAAAAATACTCTGTTACAAGTAAAGATACTGCATTTCTTTTTAACCTATGTTGGAATCCTCACAGTATGCAGATTGATATTGCACTCAATTCCTATGATCCTTTGTGTCGAGCTCCTCCCTCATTTCCTGTTATCTGACATCACTTTCCGCACCTAGATGTGAAAACTCAGTTGACAGGTGACTAGGCTGTAAACAACAAAGATACAACGACTGTAGAGTTGTTATATCTTTGTTTGTGTGCCGCAAAATAAAGACAGCACACCTACTTTTCTTCAAACTCAAATGCTTCGCCAGCCAAGCTGAGAGCTAACAGCCTACTAGATTGTTTCACCTGGTGATGTGTTAGAATTGTATACACAGAGTCATATGCACACTAACATCTTCTGAACCAGGAACATGTCATACATATCATACACGTTACCATCTCACAAGAATGAGTGATTTTGCCTTTAACATATAACACACACAAAAGGACTAAGTTACCAGTTCATGTTCTTTGTCTCCTTCACACATTTGTGCACGAGTATGCAGAGCACGTGGAGACGGTCACAGGATCGTGCACACATTGTTTTCACCCACTCACACACACTCTCACTCTCTCTCTTCCGCACACACACGCACACGCGCACACACACACACACATACACACACACACACACACACACACACACACACACACACACACACACACACACACACACTCACATTTGTGTACATATTGCCTTTTGATTGCTTCGTATGGGATATTGTGTGTTTTGACATTTATCATCTTATTAATAAATGATTTTTGGAATATACATGCTGGTTTGTTTAATGTTGTACAACAGTGTACTGCCAACCTCTACTGTAAAATAATTCTGAAATCCTTCAACCTTTACTCGCTATTGATCTGGTCATTTTGTTTATAGTTATTACTTTTATTATTAATCAGATTTCCTAATTCATTGTCTAGTATATTTAATGAGACTACATTAACTGGCCATCATTTGACTTTGTCACAAAGTTAGTGCTCCTATAAGTGCCTTAATGTAAATGAAGTTATATTAATTAATATAATTAATAATTATATAAAATGCAATAAATAATAATTAATTTCAATATTTTATTGTTGCTTGTCTTTTTGAGCTAATGCACCTACTTAATTTTAGCACCAGTTATTATCAACCCCTATTTATGATTGTATGAATATTAATAGGTTTATTAATAATAATTATCATCAATATGTTTTAATAACTAGACTTGCTCATACCAGAACCCCAACCTAATGTTGACACTGGCGTGAGGCGTAGCAGGGTTCCAACACTTACAGGTGAGTCTTAAGTGATGATTTGAATGTGGTGAGTGAGGAGGAGTCTCTGATGGTTTGAGGTAGAGAGTTCCAGAGGGTGGGAGCAGCGATGGTCTCCCCACCTTAAGTAAAAGTACAAAAGTATTAGCATCAAAATATACTTAAAGTACCAAGTACTACTCATTGTGCAGAATGGCCATTTTTGGAATAATAAATATTTTATCACTAGATTTAGAATTGGTGATGCATTAATGTGTGCATCATTTTAATTTTGAAACTGGTTTTATAGAGCTAATTTTTGTGACTTTTTATACTGCCAGGTATCAATAATTACAGTAGTACATAATTATTCATTAGTTGATTTATATTTTGCATTAATAATATGATCCTGCAAAGTAGCTAGTAAGTAATGTTGTCAAAATAATTGTAGAAGAGTATCAAGTACAATATTTGCTTCCAAATTGTAGTGGAGTAGAAGTATAAAGTGACATACAATGGAAATACTCAAGTACCTCAAAATTGTACTTAAGTACAGTACTTGGGTAAATGTACTTTCCACCACTGGTAGTGGCTATAAATGTGTGTGGTGCTGCCTTTTGCCCGGTCTGTTTGCATGATTTTATTTTTCCTTGTACAATGTGAATTTTGGTCCAGAAGGGATCATCGGCCTTCAGAGGCCAAAGGGTCTTGATCTGCTACACTATGCATGTCACCGGTTCATAGAGAGTTAGCCATGCAGTCTTCCTGCACAGCTGCATCTTCAGTGAGCCAGAGATAATGGAGGCTGGAGAAGAAGACTAACAATTTAGTTTCCCTAACAGGCTGTCATTACTGTTGCTGTCAGATGAGCAGATATACTGTCTGGTAGTCAGACAGTGAGAGCCTTTGGCCCCTTGCTCTCCTGCAGGGCTAATTACACAGTTCCATTAACCTCTGACAGAAACAAACACAAGTCTGTGTGGACGAAGGATGTCATCAGTTTACAAGGTAAACATGAGCTGGATGAGGTTCATCAGGCACATCTCATTACTCTGAGTGGCAGCTTGCTTCCCTTCGAGATGATAATGTCAGTATGTTCAAACCAATACCAAGACATGCCAGTTTATATTTTGAAAATGGCATAGTGTCAGGAGTGAATAAACTTACACTTTTGAAATGCATGACTCTCAACAGACTGGGATGCAATCTTCTGCTACAGAACAGAATGAATATTGGCTCATCATCTGACGTTATCCCTGGTGGATTATAACCCTTTCTATGAAAACTAAAATATAATGACACTTTACATTTCAGGCTCGCCCAGAGGTCAGGGTTATCAAATGGCAGACATCAATGTGACTTCTGCCATTATAGTCAAAGTAAAGAAATATTACTTTTACATTTCCACCCTGATATTTTGAACACACAGATCCTAATGAGGTGTTTTCAACTTTTGACCTCGCTCAATTAAAGTGCCCTTTAAATTATGATGTCATGCACTTTACAGTGATTTGTCTGTTGGAAAATCATAAGGGTCAAACGAGGTAAATATAAAAAGCTTTATAATATTGTTTACTTTCCAATCTGGAACAGTTTCATAGGTAAACACTGGTAACGTTGATTCTGACCCAACTCGTAAATACACATACTGACATACAGTACATACACACACACACACACACACAAACATGCACATGCACACACACACGCACACGCACACACACACACACACACACACACACACACACACACACACACACACACACACACACACACACACACACACACACACATACACACATACATATCAGTTAGCTTTGGGGAACTTGTGAGGGATTATCAACATCAAAGTCAATAGAAATGTCAGCCTGGCTATCTTTGGAAATGCCAGCAACCCTTTGCATATCCCTAGCACACAACCAATACCACACACACACAAACACACACACACACACACACACACACACACACACACACACTTGCACACTGACAGGCACACACCTGCCCCAAGCAGAGGAGGTGATTAAAGCTGCTCTGGCGAGTGTGGCTTTTGATCTCCAAACATACTGGAAAGCACTTAAAGGCAAAGCCCAGTTAAGTAACAGAAACAGATGACATCACACCCAATCAGGGGCTCCCACAGCACCTCTGGGCCTCTTCCTGCAGCGCTATCAATGAGATTAACAGGATTAAGCAAATACACCCATCTCAGGTCTGCACTTGGGCTGAATGTCTTAGTAATATTCAGGCATTTTCAGGTCATCTGAATGCATTTGGGTAGTCACTGACTCCTCCCAAAAAGCAGTCGATTAATCGCAGGAGATATATCTTTTATTTTTTTGGCCAAATAATTATGATCAATTTCCATCAAAAAGGACTAAAGTACATCCAGTAAAGGGTTAACTAATGTATGCGGGGAATTAAGTGATATGGGAGAGTCTTCCATTGGCTTTGAGAGACTGTTTACAAACAAGTCTGGATCTGATTGGACTAGACCCCCGGCAGGAGTAACAATGCGACGGCTTTCTTGTAGGGACAGAGGGAGTCTTTCCTTCTCTAAATACCTTAAGTTCTGTTTGTTTAACACAGGCATAAAACATTATTTGGTTAAGGAAATCTAGGTGGAACAACAAACAAAGTATGTCCACCGTTACTGCATTAGCAGTGCTTTATTACTGCACTGTGCTAAAGCTACAGATGAACGTTTACAAGTTTGCACAGTGTCGACTAGTTGATTAGTCTGTGAGGCTTCTAGTTCCAATAAGAACTTATTTTGAATATCTGTGTGACAAACAAAAACCCATAACATGTTTCTGGTATCACTTTTTTAAAAAGCTATCAAAGTTGTTAATATCTTTGCCCGCTGGTGGCAGGAGGTGAGGATGGTCGAGTCCTCCCTATATCAACAACGGTCAGAAGAATGAGAGTCAGTATGGGTGTTATGGCCATCATAATGAAATAAAAAATGAAATACTCTTCTAAATAAATAAGTGAATATAACCAGCTAATCAACATGACTGAATATTGGTCTTCCAAGTTCAGTTGTAATCACTGAAGACCTTTGACCTTTTTTGCTATACTTCAATAAAATATTCCTGTGAGTCTGTGTTGTGTTTGAAGTCCAATGAGAAAAAGCCATAAAGCAGAGGGACAATAACAGGCTGAAATGGATCCATTAGACCTCATCGTCTCCTCCCTGTTTACTACACACTGAGGAGGAAGCTTTGGTGACCTCTCACCCCGACTTACTCATCTCTATCCACACACTGGTAACAGGAGACTGCAGAGCTTCTCTGTCTGTCCAGGAACCTGCACCGCCCATGGCTGCCAGCCGCAGCACAACTCATCTCCCCGTCCCCCTGCAGCTGCACCTCCTGCACCACCCTGAGCCAAAGAGGAAACAGCCAGAATAGATGACTTTGTTTAAAGCTCCCCCCCCTCCCCCCTCCACTCCTCAGGTGTCACAACACATGGAGCTCCTTTAAGAAAACTGTTTGCCTTAATTAAAAAAAAAAATTACTTAAATGTTAACACCAAACACCATTTACAAGATGACCTGATAAACTGTCTGTCCTGATAAAAAGAAAGATTGTAATGAATCTCATTTGTTTGAATAGTGAGACTAAATTGTAACTCAGTGTAATTTGTTATGTTCATACATTCCGGGAATGATGTGGTTTGGGCTGTGGGCTAATATGTTTATGTTGTATTTTCATATTTTATTTATTGTATTGTAAAGCTGCACTAATCAATATTTTTATATGAACAATGGATCAAATCACTACACTCGTTTGAAAGGGTTCCCTTCAGCTATTTGGAGTGTGTTAAAGTCTTTCAGCTTATTGTTTTGGTATTACAATTTAACTGTTGGCTTGACTCCCACAGCTCTCATCAGCGTTGTTTCCAGTCGCAGCAGGCAGCTGATATCAGACAGAAAGCTCTGCTGAAGCCACTGGACACGACCTGCTCAGCACCAAACAGCAGACAGACACAGTAAAGCTACATTTCCACTGCATGTTACGGCTCTACTCAACTCGCTCTTTTTTGGTTTTCCATTGGGAGAGGTTGTGGGTAGTACCTGGTACCTGCTACTTTTTTTAGTATCACCTCAGCAGAGGGTCCAAGCGAGCTGTACCATAAGGGATTAATTGATTAGAGACTAGTTGGTGAATGTAGTGGAGCATTTAGTAGATATTTTTGAGTGGGTAGAGTGAATATTGGATTCCTATTGAATACTGACTTCTAATGTTGCTCCCTGTCGGCTGGATGTGTAGATATAAAACAGTTTTGTTAACATATTCTCCATAAAAATGGTATCGTTGTGTTCACAGCTAGTTACACTGCCCCCGCGGCAAAACAACTATTATTGGTGCTTTAAGGGTTGTTATAATGATTTACACCTTCCCTATCTTGCTTGATTTTAAATACAACCTGAATGTTGTAGTGTTACATATACTGTAAATGTGTCAGAAGTGTGTCACGGTCACACATACATCTGAAAATAATTAATTACCAACAATTTCCTAGTACTGACCAACATATAGTATTTCCGCTGAACTGTGTTTGCTTTTTTCACACACCAACCAGGGTTTGAAATGTGTGACAGCTGTAAGAGTTTTTGGAGAACATAATTGAATCCAGGAAGCTGGGAAACCCAAATCCTGCCAGCGTGGTTTACAGTTCAAGCAGCTTTGCCATGACACTGCCTGCAGTGGTGGCCCTGCTCCTTGCTTAATTAAAATGAACTATGAGAAAAAGCGTTACAGTAGTTGTCATATCGGGTTGAAATACAGTCTAAATAATTAAAATAAAATCATACACACTTGCGTTTTACTTAAACCCCGCCTCCTAGCTCTCTCGGCTGGTCTCAGCTCACTCACATGAATGGAGGTGGGAAAATAACTCTGGATTTGGCTTTTTTTGATCGGATGTCATTATCCAATTCACAGATTCATCCACTGATCCTACGTTAATTCCAAAATCAACAAATCTAGAGATACATGATTTTCTTTGGACAGCAACACATATTATGGAATTCCAGCTAGATGTCTTCTCACAGATTAAAACTCTGATCTCGGGATCACCTGCTAGGTGTTAGAGATAAAGAGTTACCATAATTATCAGGTAAATGTATATGGTATTATGAGTAAATGCAAAACTATAAATATAAATATATACTCTGCTGCAACTTAATCAGTGGAAAACAACTTCAAACCTCAGTTCCTGGCCAGAACACTGGAAAATGTTTTGCTTACCCAGTGGGTGTTTCCAAAGTAACCAACAAGCATTTTTAAAGCATTTTTGTGCATGATGTGCAGGTCGTCTACTCATGAATCAGGAACAATACCACAGTTTAGAGCTGTGGAGATCTCACTGGTTGGAAAGATCCCCTGACCTTCAGGGCAGAACAATGTCAAATGAGCTGGTTCATTTTACAACTGGATAATGAGAGGAAACAGTGCTGGCACCATTTTATTCAGACTTCCTTCTCTTTATAAATGGTCTAATCTAGATATATGGGTTATTGGCTGGTTGAGTGAGTGCAGAGATTTGCACTGTGGCATTGTGCCAGTGGCCTAGGTCTCAGGTTTCAGCAGGAGTTTCCTGTTATTGTGAGTGTGAAGAGCCTTTGGGCCAGTGCTCCAAACAAACACAGCAGTCATTCATGATAAGCCTAACAACACCAAAGACTTGATAGGAAACCCCACACCAATACAGAATGCTTGTATACCAATAAAAGGGAACAAAAACCCTTTTCTCATCTCAATTTATTATTATTTATTACTATTTAATTAATTACTATTTAAATTTAAATCAAATTCTACATTGTTTATTCGTCTCCTAAGGTATAAATTGAGGAAAATAAGTTTGCAAACACAAACACAGATAAAAAAAATAAAGAAAACTAATAATATACAGGGTCGATGGCGGTACCTGTCTGCAGTTGCCAACCATATCCAACACCACAAAAGGACATTAATGTTTATAGTTACTCAAATTAAAACCTAAGATTCCTTGTTTATAAAACTTTTTGTAATGTTTATAATCAACAGATTTAAAAATGATTTTAATTAATCAGGAAATTGATTAGTGGAAGTGGTAAGCATCATTCATTGAATTCAGGAGTTTTGCTGTGTGATGTAGCTCTACTGCTTGTGTTCTAGGAAGTTTATCAATATTATATTTCATAGAAAAGTAGAGTAGAGGCGCTGTTTATTTAAGTCAAGGCAGGCGGCCTCAACTATAAACACTGAGGGAAACCCTGATTTATCTGCAAAAAGTTCACTTGTTTTCCATCACTTCACAACTAAAGCATGATCCATGTTTTTATATACTTCAAGCACTTGGCTAGGTTTAAATAAGGATCATAGTCTTGGTTAAATAATAATAAAAATCATAATTTGACAATGTTGACAAGACAAGGCATGTTTACTTTTTCAACACAATATTTAACCAAAACCATGATCTTTCTCTAATCGAGGGTTTTAGTCCAAACCCAACCACACGCATGCATTACACAAACACTGCTCTCCACAGGCACACAGAATCCTGTGCTGTGTCTTAATTTGGATACTTCCAATTGTAAATTGCCAAGATGTACACTGTGAACATTAAATACTTACTTGCATAGTGCATGAATTGTGTTGCCTCAAATTGCACATGGCTGCCGTGCACTCATCGGAAATGACGATCGCCGTTGTTAGCTAGCTAGCAACATTATCGTTCGCAATACCAATCATCACAGACTGCTCAATTAACCCAATAAAGTGTATAGTGGTTATTATGTTAGTGTATAACTTATATTTGTATACTACAGTGTTCACCGAAGCAACCCCAACCGTTGCTGGTCCCTCCACTTCTATTATGTAGGTGGTGTTTGTTGAGGGTGAGAAGTGTTCAGCGTTCCAAACTCAACTTTTTAACTGTTGTGAGCGCACCATCCGGGTGCTCATAGTGCACTGCATTTTGCCATACTTCTCAGCACTGCATTTTGCCATACTTCTCAGTGTTTTCACACTTATGCATTCAAAAATAGCAAGTCGAGAAGTAAGCAAATTGAGACATAGCACTCCTCTTTGTATGCCCACCACAAGATTTGGATTAAATCTATGGCTGAACTGAATTTAGCAAAACACAGTATATAAATGTCATTTTTAGGAGGCAAGGTTGATTTACCAATGACTATTACTGCAGTATGTAGACATTTGGACATTTATATAAATAATCCAAATCCTTTTTTTCCATATAAGTCTGAGGAGCTAGGCCTCAATAGGGTGTATTCTTTTTGGTAATAAAGACTCATGAGACTGACAGGAGGTAAACCCTTAGTGTAAGGACCAAATGGAAGACATTTCTGTAACGAAGGTGATCCCAGTAGTCGTCTGGTCTCAGTCTACGTTACGTTTGTGTAGCTCACAACCCATATACTTGTTGTTCATATTATGCAGCGACGCGTGTATTCATTTGTTTAAGAAAGACACAAGCCCGTTTGGTGTAAAAAAACTTTTATTGGATGTGTATTGTCCATGCCAGTCTGTTTGCTTGGCCGTGGCCCTGTAGAAAATAGAAGCAAGGGTAAAGTAACAATTGGTTAACGCTAAGGCATAGATGAATGAACCGCATGATAAAACACTTACCTGTTCTCTCCAACTCCCAAGGTCCGCGGCTAAAAGGGTCCCTTTTATTAAACACCTTTTTATTGTTCCGGGAGGGTTCCACAGAGCCGGATGAAGTGTGCGCAGTAAATTTTGTAGCCGCATAATCGTTTTGTTACATAATAATTATCGTTTAACACCCCTGGGTTTGGGACAGCATAACTGTCAAGGCTATATAAGGCTGCTCTTTGGGAAATTGGGGGGTTGTAGGAGGGCCTCAGGCATGAATGCAGTCAATTGTGACAGCTGGTATGTGACACTGTATATATATATATCTTGTAAATAAATGCCCACGTTGGTGGTTTGCTTGTTCTCCTTCCTCTGCCACCTTGCTTATGGTCTAGACCGCTCATGATCAGCCTAACAATTTCAAATACAGGATTATGAGGATACTTGAGAGAAACACAGATTGTGTTAAAGCTCTCAGTTATCCTTTTATTATTAATGCAATGTGTTCCATCCACAGTGGATAATCTCAATGCCTCCAAAACATAGGTTTTAGGTATTCAGAATATTGTCCTTATTGCTAGACTGATACTCTCTAGAAGGCATGACATGAGACATTTTGTCATGTCTCTTCATACAATAATTTATATAACTATCAATTACTGTGAGAAAAACTTTCACATCTTACTATAGTCAACAAAGGTAAGGCTAGGGAAATATGATTAACAAAAAAACACAAGTAAGAAACCCATTCACACAGACCAGTATGTTCCTTTTATCTCCAACCACCACTTTTTGTTTGTTGGTTTATATATTCATTTTTGGCTCACTCACTCTGTCAAGCGTCTTTGAGTTTCTAGAAAAGCGCTATACAAATCTAATGTATTATTAGTATTATTATTATAAATGAACTAACTGACAGGGACAGTATCCCTGGAGGAGCACAGGGTTAAGTACCTTGCTCAGGGGCACAATGGTGGCAGCCCTGGTATTGAACTCACAATCATCTGGTGTTGTATTTGGAAGCCATACCATTAGACCACTAGACCATCACCACAAACCATCAATGGCTGAAGACTGCTACACAGTAAAGACAGGACCAGTACATTCACATCCAATGTCAGACACCATCTTTGTTACCTTCTCCCTTTATGTATGACTATTTGTTATCACAGGACCCAAATTCAATATTAAGGTCATGCGATGACATCCAAACCATCTCCATTAAGGCTGAGCAACTCCATCTGTTGAGGAAGGCCATGAGGTGTGGCTCAAAGCTTCATGAACAATTAAGTTGGACCTTGTGATGAATTTATTTGCAGCTTGTTACTGAAATGATGAGGGCCTTAAGGTGAGGCTGTGAGTGTGACAGGCTGGAGAGGGTGTCGGGAGAGTGAGCAGGCAGGCAGGTCAGAAGGTGTGATCCACATCCACATTAAAGGGAAAAAACACTATAGTGAAAAACTTTATAGAAGAGAAACTCAGAACCAATACTGAGCGACTGAGAGCGAACATCTACCAGTAACTGACATAAAGCCAACATGGGGCAAGGAACTATACAAATACTGGTTGGTTTCTGAGGCTCTGAGAAAAAAGGGTTATGGGAACAAGTATGAGGGGGGCTGAACTTACTTGCCCTCGCCTTTTGCCTCCTAGCAGGTTATTTTTATGAATAAAATGTTGGAATATAATTGTTTTACTTCACTTCTCTTAAAGGCCCAGTGTGTAGGATTTAGAGGCATCTAGCAACACCCCTCCGCTCAGCCATTCCTTTCCAAGCGTGAAGAGAACCTATGGTGGCCTCCAGGTAATGTAAAAACATAAAAGGTCCTCTCTAGAGCCAGAGAGATTTGTCTGTTCTGGTCTACTGTAGAAACATGGCGGTGCAACATGGCGGACTGCTTATAAGAGGACCCACTCCCTATGTAGATATGGAGGGCTCATTCTAAGCTAACACAAACACAAGGGTTCTTAGTTTCAGATGATTATACTCTAATGAAAACATAGTATATTCCAATTATGCTAAAAGATCAGGTTAATTTAAGGTTCATTTATTGTCATTGTACAACACAGGGTAGTGCAACAAAATGCAGTTGTAGTCACTTTATGCTCCATGAGAAAAACAAAAAAGCTTAACAATTTTTAAGCTGGAGGATGAATTCAGGAGTCTCACAGCCTGAGAAAGGAAGCTGCTGTGTAGTCTGGTGGTACGGTAGCAGATACCTTTCTTTTATTACATTCGAGTGTCTCAAAGAGCTCAACTTGATTTGAGAAAACTCCTAAAATAAAATTTATTTATGAAATGCCTGTGTGCAACCACAGAATAACAGATTGAGTCCACATGAACATAGTATACAGAAAAAGGGAAATTGAGGCATTAAGTATTTGGACTGAAAAAACAAATGTAGCATGAAAGAAAACTCTGGAGGTACAATGCTAATTAAATGTAGAGCTCCTTGCCTGTGCTGCAGGTCTGATGTTAAGCCAGCCTGGCTCAATCTGTGTTTTTCTCTCCTCTCTATGGGCTGCAGCAGGGTTTCTCCTCACCAGAGGTAATGATGGCCTCATTTTTGGCCGAGATTAGGAAGGAACAGGAAATTCTATGGCTGTCCTCTGAGAGGTGGTTATATTACTGGGACGCCACTAATAAAGGCTGGTGCCGGCCTGGGATTCCACGTCTTGCTCTCTCTCTCTCTTTTTTTCCCCCTCTGAAGTTTCTCTTTCCAACTATCCGTTTATTTCTCTTCCAGAGAACGGCTGCAGTATTTAGGACTGATTAGAAAGCACATCCATCTTCGATAAAGACACAACTAAATAAATAGGTCTTTGTTTGCTGAAAGTCACTGACTGCTACTTACTGCTATGATTCCAGCCCCTTGACAGCTGTTCTGTATAAATCACAACACTCACACTGCAGATTGTTCGCTTCCCAAGCCAGTGATGAGGCTGCCAGCCACATTCTGGCAGAGTTTCCTGAACAAGGCATCACACAGTGTTAATACCCACTCAATCCATCTCCCTCCATCCAACTTCGTCCTGCTCAGCCAAAAATGATATCTGAGAGATTGAAAGCTTTTTGAAGGAGGCAGGCACAAGGTGGTGTTGAATCTCAGGCTGCAGAGATGCTGCAGAGTGTCTGCTTTATAAATATAAATTATAAAGCTCTATTAGAGAACTGACAGCTAGTTAGCAATTTTGAAAAGTGTGATGAAGAATTATGGCAAAGTCGATTTCCTAGCTTTATTTCTGGAGCTTTCAACTACATTTCACAGACAAGCATGACTTTTTATGATCAAATATCAATAGTCGCAGCCCTGGTAATGAACTCACAACCTTCTGGTGTTGTATTTGGAAGCTGTACCACTAGACCACTAGGCCTAGAAGCGATTGCAATAAACTTCCCTTTTAGCACTGCCTTATCAGCATCCCATAACAGGCGGATTCACCTCCCCATTATCATTTTGTTCCATATACTGTTAAATCTCTGTCTTAATTGAATTAAACTAAATCTGATTTGTCTCTCTTCAATGTGTTTAAAATGTTAGCTCTTTGAATGGGATTCCATTAAAGGAAGTTACTCAAATGTGTCCCTCGCAGTATGAACTATAATGAGTCATCATTAGTCCCAACAATAACCCAAAACTTGCCCAACATCTCCCTTGTCACTTTAATAGACATAACTAAATAACCCAACAAACCCTTTATTTTCCAAAAGAAAAAAGGTAGTAAATCGTGACTTCCACAGTGGACCTTTGTAGATCTTGGGTGGCGAGTAAGCACTGAAGGCAGGTCCTCTCTCACTCAGAGAGAACCTTCAAAGAATGTCGACCAGCACATGGATATAGTTATGTTCTTTCCCCAATGTTTCTTTAAATCAATAGTTATTTGGGGATGTTTCTTCAATGTGAAAAATAAAGTGTTAGTAATGTAACAATGACATCCGATATATGAACAGTTAATTTGTAAAAATGGAAAAAATCCATTCTGACAATGAATAACACCTGTCTGATTGATGCTCAATAAAAACCCTTCATCTCGGATAATACATACAAACGGAGATATCTGTTATTGCAAAAGAACCCCTACAATATGTTCTCTAATTATTATACACTAATGAAATTTATTTTCATAAATAATAAGTTGAACAGTAGGACAGATTACTTTTAAACTGATGTCTTTTCGATGCCTACATCGGGTAGATATGAATGCATAGTTATATATAATGTTATATTGATACTTTCATTTCACCTTCATAATTCACTCACAGCCTTGGGGGAAACAATGTTCTGAACTGAACTTTTAAGCCTCTGAGTACTTATTGTGTTCCGTTTTATGTTTACTCTGTAACCTTATTGCTTTGAAATGTCCTCTTTGACTTTAAAGCTGGCAAACCGAGCAGTGATCGAACAGGGCTTAGCCGTGGATCTCTTGGCAAGCCCCCTCGTTTCAGCTTGGTCAAGCTGCATGATGAATTTATTTATGTATTCCTTTATGTCGTTGAGTTGGTTTTGATTGGCTTCTCTAAAGCTTCTGATTTCCCAATAAGATGTCTTAAGGCTAGCTCCAGCGGCCCCTCTATTAGTGCAGGCTTTAGGTGATCTGGCTCCAGAGTTTTCCTCTTGTTCAGGTGGATTTTTTATTTCTCTTCATGTCATCGTCTGCCCCTCCATCCATCCATCCATCGTCCACCGCTTATCCGGGATCGGGTCGCGGGGGCAGCAGCTCCAGTAAGGAACCCCAATCTTCCCTTCTCCGGGCCACATCCTCCAGCTCCGACTGGGGGATCCTGAGGCGTTCCCAGGCTAGTGAGGAGATATAATCTCTCCACCGAGTCTTGGGTCTTCCCCGGGGTCTCCTCCCAGCTGGACGTGCCTGGAACACCTCCCTAGGGAGGAGCCCAGGTGGCATCCTTACTAGATGCCGAACCACCTCAACTGGCTCCTTTCAACGTAAAGGAGCAGCGGCTCTACTCCGAGTTTCTCACGGATGGCTGAGCTTCTCACCCTATCTAAGGGAGACGCCAGCCACCCATCTGAGAAAACCCATTTCGGCCGCTTGTACCCGTGATCTCGTTCTTTCTCGATCGTCTGCCCCTGTGTTTTAATTTTCAAACTATAGTTTATTAAACTGTTCTGGAGCTTCTTTTAATTGGTCTTAGAGAGAGTGTGTACTATGCTGCCAGTGTTCCGCATTAATTATCTAGATTATGGCAGCCCACCATAATCTAATTCACCCTGGAACAGTTTCATAATGAGCCGAAAATATTTTTACACTTCTCAAGGGGCAGGCTGGCTGGCCCTTGCAGGCGCATTTACTCCTCTGAGGCTTTAAAGGCCCGGCCACACGTGGTGAAGGCCTGCAACCACCGACCCGTCATATAAACATGGAGCATGTCTTGTTTACCATGCTTCACGGGAGTGGCTTTTTTTTACCATGTCATCACTACTCATGTCAAAGTCAAGTCAAAGCGTTTAATGTCAGTTATAAACAAGTTTTCCTGTACAATGAAATTCTTAATTTGCCTTCCACTCTGAACTCCATATGCAAGGAAACAATAGGTATAAAGACATAAATACAAAAAATAGATAAAGAACACAAAGCTATTTGTATATACAATGTATAGATAGAGAGAGATCTGTGCTAAAGTGCCTGTGAATTTGGAGTTTGTATCTGTATGTGTGTGTGCGTGTGTGTGAGGTGGGTTAGGGTGGGTGCAGTGGATTAGATTTGTATATCTATTCATTACTATTAAATTGTTTATAGAGCCCTCTCAGGGAACCATAACCTTACCATGGTGGAGAGGTTTGTGTGTCCCTATGAACCTGAGAGCTGTGTTGTCTGGAGCCTGGTGCTCATGGTAGGGTCTCCCAAGGCAAATTGGTCTCAGGCGAGGGGCCAGACTAAGTATAGTTCAAAACCACTTCATGAAACAGAGGGTAAGAGAAGGAGAGACCCTGCCCGGAGGAAGCCCGGGGCCCCCGTCTGGAGCCAGGCCCAGAGGGAGGGCCCAACAGCGAGCTACAAGAAGCTACGTGGTGCCTCCCATCTATCCATCCTGTGGGCCCACCACTCATGGTAAAAAACGCTGGGGTGCACTGTCACACGGGTGGCAGTGATGGTTAGGGACCTCGACGGACCAGATCCGGAACGTCACCTCTCTGTGGGGGAAGGAGCGCTACCAGTTGAATCTGGTGGGGCTTACCTCTACGCACAGTCTTGGCTCTGGAACCGTACTCCTGGATAGGGGTTGGACTCTATTCTTCTCCAGAGTTGCCCAAGGAGTGAGGCGTCGGGCGGGTGTGGGGATACTCACAGGTCCCTGGCTGAGCGTCGCTATGTTGGAGTTCACCCCGGTGGACGAGACGGTGGCCTCTCTACGCCTTCGGGTTATGGGGGGGGGGAAAACTCTGACTGTTGTTTGTGCCTATGCCCCAAACAGCAGTTCGGAGTATTCGACCTTCTTGGAGACCCTGAATGGAGTCCTGCAGGGGACTCCGTCATCTTGCTGGGAGACTTCAACACGCACATGGGAAACAATGGAAACACCTGGAGAAGCGTGATTGTGAGGAACGGCCTCCCTGATCTAAACGTGAACGGAAGTGCTAGTCATGGAATGGCCATAACAAACACCATGTTCGAACATAAGGATGCTCATAAGTGTATGTGGTACCAGAGCACCCTAGGCCAAAGGTCAATGATCGATTTTGTGATTGTATCATCTGATCTCAGGCCGCATGTTTTGGACACTCGGATGAAGAGAGGGGCGGAGTCAACTGATCACCATCTGGTGGTGAGTTGGATCAAGGGGTGGGGGAAGACTGGACAGACCTGGTAAGACCAAACGGGTAGTGCGGGTGAACTGGGGTTATACTGTGGGAGGTGCTGCAGGAGTATGGGGTGAGGGGATCACTTCTGAGTGCAATTAAGTTCCTGTACGCCCAAAGCGAGAGTTGTGTCCGGATACTCTGCAGTAAGTCGGACTCATTCCCGGTGGTTGTTGGCCTCCGCCAGCGTTGCACTTTATCACCAATCCTGTTTGTGATTTTCATTGACAGGATATTGAGGCGTAGTCGTGGAGGAGAGGGGTTGCAGTTCGTTGGCATGAGGATCGCATTGCTGCTCTTTGCAAATGGTGGGGTCCTGATGGCACCATCGGTCTGTTACCTTCAGCAGTCACTGGATCAGTTTTCAGCCGAGTGTGAAGCGGTTGGGATGAGGATCAGCACCGCAAAATTTGAAGCCATGGCTCTCAGCAGGAAACCGGTGAATTTCCTACTCCGGGTAGGGAATGAGCCCTTACCCCAAGTGAAGTAGTTCAAGTACCTCGGGGTCTTGTTCGTGAGTGAGGGGACGATGGAGTGAGAGATTGGCCGGAGAATCGGAGCAGCGTTATTGTATTCGCTTTAACACACCGAACGTGACGAAAAGAGAGCTGAGCCAGAAGGCAAAGCTTTCGATCTACCGATCGTTCTTCGTTCCCACCCTCACCTATGGTCATGAAGGCTGGGTCATGACCGAAAGAACAAGATTGCGGGTACAAGTGACCAAAATGGGTTTTTTTGGTGGCTAGCGTCTCCCTTGGATGGAGAGAAGCTCAGCCATCCGTGAGAGACTCGGAGTAGAGCCGCTGCTCCTTTGCGTTGAAAGGAGCCCGTTGAGGTGGTTCGGGCATCTAGTAACCTGGGCTCCTCCCTAGGGAGGTGTTCCAGGCATGTCCAGCTGGGAAGAGATCCCGGGGAAGACCCAGGACTCGGTGGAGAGATTATATCTCCTCACTGGCCTGAGAACACTTCGGGATCCCCCAGTCGGAGCTGGCGGATGTGGCCCGCAGAAGGGAAGTTTGGGGTTCCTTACTGTTACTGTACTATTAGACGATGGATGGATGATGTTTGTAGAGCACAAAGTTTTCATAGGTCTCACTCTTAATTTTGCTCTCAAAGTGCACCAGATTGATGCATTTAACTTCAAAATGTATCTTTCGGGGCCTCCTAGAGGATCCGGGGTACATTCACCATGGTCTCTCAAAATCCTGTGAGAAACACTGTCTTCCATGTTGTTGCTCAGCACAGACCGGAAACCTCTCTTTTCAATTTCCTTGTGAGAACCTTTTAATGCCCTGCACACTTGTGAGTATCAATAAGCTCATTAACTGTAACTTACAAAGTGATAATAAGATCAGAAACATTCAACTTTTCTGCTTTTCATAAAATGCAACAATGTTAATGGTAACCATCCTGAAGTCCAACCCCAAGATGTGTTACATCATTATCAAAGTCCATATGTCATCAAGACTCAATGCAATAACATTTATGATCTCAGAAACATGAAACTACTGCTGGGTTGATCCTCTGAAGATAAATGTAATATTCGGTGCAGTGATGGAAGGCTTTATGAAACTTGGGAAAGGACAAGGTTACAGAAAGTGGTCCACATTAACCCCCTAACAAATATGGTGGTCAATATTTATTTCTACTGCGCTAAATGAATTTGTCAATAAATGACATTGCCACTTTACATAATGTCTACAGCAACATATTATTCAGCTTTTTTTGGTCATAAACTCCAACTGGTCCAAAATTCAGCCGCCCGTATCATCACCAGAACTCCTTCCATAGACCATATCACTCCGGTTCTCCAACAATTCCATTGGCTCCCAGTTAAATACCGTATTGATTTTAAAATTCTGCTCCTCACCTTCAAAGCCCTTCACAATCTTGCACCTTTATACCTCTCTGAACTCCTTCACACCTACACTTCCTCTCGCTCTCTTCGATCTTCCTCTGCCTCCCAATTCACTATTCCCTCTGCCCGCCTGATCACCATGGGGCCCAGAGCTTTCAGCCACTCTGTCCCCCGTCTCTGGAACTTTCTCCCACTAAACATCCGCAACATCCCCTCCCTCCCCGCATTCAAGTCTGGCTTAAAAACTCAGATTTTTAAATGAGCATATTCTTAATAATTACTCATTTGTTAACTGATTGTTGTTTTTAAGTTTTATTTTTCTCTGTTCTCAGTTTTTGTTTTTTTGTTTCGTTTGTTCTTTGTTTTTAACCTTATGTTCTGTATGGTGTCCTTGAGTGCCATGAAAGGCGCCTATAAAATAAAATGTATTATTATTATTATTATTATTATTATTATTATTATTATAAATATGAACAGCTACTCGCATTGCAAAAGGTTGAACACAAAGCTTGATACAGACGTGAACCGATTCCTGTGAGATCACATATATGATCCCACACTCCATTTTGGGTATGGAGCATTGTTATGGAATGAGTCATTTAGCAACGTTTAACCCCAACTAACATGGTTCTCATTATCCTCACCATAGCCTTGTGTGTGCTGGCACAAACCCTCCTGCTCCTCCACACACACACACACACACACACACAAACTGCAGTGTGGATATCTATACCCAGGTCTGTGTTTCACATTAGGACGGCTCTGCCTCAGTCTCCGCTAACATGCTCGCTGGAGGAAAAGGAACTCTGGGTTCGATCACCTCACAGACAGTTTACAGTCCCAGCACTTGTTATGACGCACTGATGAGACAAATCCTCTGTGCAATGACTGTGATCTCTGTGTAGCACCTTCCACATACTGAATATATTTAGATCTGTGTATTAATAAGGATGTAAATGTCATTAAAAGGAAGGGAAATCATAATTATAATTATTATTAAAGCATATTATTATTATTATTATTAATGCATTTAGCCAAAATCAAGTATGCAATAATTAATTAATTCTTAATTAATTCTTAATTAATTATTAATTAATTATTAATTAATTAATTAATTAATTAATTAATTAATTACTTAATTATTAATTAATTAATTATTAATTAATTAATTGATTATTAATTAATTATTAGTTATTTATTTATTAGTTATTTATTTATTAATTATTAATAATTAATTAATTATTAATTAATCCTCCGATTATGATATCCATTATTTTCGAGGGTCAAATTATCCCAAATAGGCAAAGAATCATTTTGAGTCTTGCTTTTTCATAAGAAGAGCAAAACACTAAATCACATGCCCAGTACACAGAACACATACACCTACTACGTTTGTAATGGTTATTACTAAGCATACAGATACATCAATGAAACGTATCAATGTATTTTAAGATTATCGAGGTAAGCAGCATTGCAACATTTGTAATTGAAACACAGTTGCGAATACATACATAATACATATTTTAGGTGTAAAAACATCAGGGGACTTTGGTGGTCCCTCTATATGGTTTGAGAGGCCTTGATGATAAACTCGGGATAACCACGATCTCTCCGATCATTTCCTGTCATCTTTACTGTCAACTCTCTTTTAAAGGTACAAAATGCACCAAATAGTACATTAAAAATAAGTTACTTTCTAAGTGATATGAAAACTAGTCATTTACACGTTACCTCTAAGAAGGGGGTTCTTTAATGAGGAAGCAGCTGTGATCTCTGCAGGCGAGAAGCTAATAGCGGTAGCGGCTGCCGAACTGAAGAAAGTGGGCATATAAAGCCACATAGTTTTTACATTTAACAATCATATGCTAAAATGACTCAGATTTCAAGCAACAAACATTTCGTGAAATTTAAGAAAATCTCAAGCTGATAAATGCAAAGTGGTTGCATGCTCACCTTCCATTGATCAGGAAAATCATAATATTACAAATTGTAAGAGGAACGTTTGCTTTACAGACTTCTACCCATCACAACACCGTGGTTACTATGAAGCCATAAAGCCTTTATGAAGCCACTGAGATATAAACTCTGAAAATATAAGTTGATTGAACCAGTAAAACCACTGACTCTCAGTTTATCACAACAACAGTTTTCCTCTCCATGTGTAGCTCTTAAAAGCATGAAACTGTAGCACTACTACTTTGCCTTTCTTCTCCTGGTGGCTCTTATCTGTAGCTCTTTAAGAGACAGTCAAGGTTGAAAACAGACGGCTTCCATTAGGCAATTTCATGCTTGCATAGTTTCATTCAGCTCAGCCTCAGACACAGAGGGAACAGGCGCACAAAAATTGAATTTGATAGGTCTCTTCCCTTTAACTTTTGTTTCCTCTAGGGAGCAGTTAAGGTGCTGTGACACTTAGTATCAAACAATTGGAAAAGGAAACCTGACTATATGACTTTATCTCAGTCTGTGAACATTTATGTGGCTGATCAGCATCATTAAAGACTGCAAGAGGTTAAACAAATGAGACACAACGTGTTAACAAGTGAGTTGAAGAGGTTTTAATCGGTAGACAAACAAAAAGTTAATAACGACAATTTGGGGTTTCAGACAGAGTAACGTGCTGGAAATATTTCAGCCAGGTGCAGTACAGAGTCTTGTCATCACAGGTTGCCAGGTGAACTATACCAAAACCTATATTTGGAACTGTGAACTCTGTGGACTCTTTCAACACAAAGTATCGATTAGTGAGCTTTTACCATGTTAGGGTAGTTTTTCACTTTGGACTAGGCTTAGGCTCAGTGTTTTGCATGGAAGGGTTAAAAGGTCCATCCATCCATCGTCTACCGCTTATCCGGGATCGGGTCGCGGGGGCAGCAGCTCCAGTAAGGAACCCCAATCTTCCCTTCTCCGGGCCACATCCTCCAGCTCCGACTGGGGGATCCTGAGGCGTTCCCAGGCCAGTGAGGAGATATAATCTCTCCACCGAGTCCTGGGTCTTCCCCGGGGTCTCCTCCCAGCTGGACGTGCCTGGAACACCTCCCTAGGGAGGCGCCCAGGTGGCATCCTTACTAGATGCCCGAACCACCTCAACTGGCTCCTTTCAACGTAAAGGAGCAGCGGCTCTACTCCGAGTCTCTCACGGATGGCTGAGCTTCTCACCCTATCTCTAAGGGAGACGCCAGCCACCCGTCTGAGAAAACCCATTTCGGCCGCTTGTACCCGTGATCTCGTTCTTTCGGTCATGACCCAGCCTTCATGACCATAGGTGAGGGTAGGAACGAAGATCGACCGGTATATTGAGAGCTTTGCCTTCTGGCTCAGCTCTCTTTTCGTCACAACGGTGCGGTAAAGTGACTGTAATACCGCCCCCGCTGCGCCGATTCTCCGGCCAATCTCTCGCTCCATTGTCCCCTCACTCGCGAACAAGACCCCGAGGTACTTGAACTCCTTCACTTGGGGTAATGGCTCATTCCCTACCCGGAGTAGGCAATCCACCGGTTTCCTGCTGAGAGCCATGGCCTCAGATTTGGAGGTGCTGATCCTCATCCCAACCACTGCACACTCGGCTGCGAACCGATCCAGTGAGTGTTGAAGGTCACAGACCGATGATGCCATAAGGACCACATCATCTGCAAAGAGCAGCGATGAGATCCTCAGGTCACCGAACTGCAACCCCTCTCCTCCACGACTACGCCTCAATATCCTATCCATGAACATCACGAACAGGATTGGTGATAAAGCGCAGCCCTGGCGGAGGCCAACATTCACGGGAAACGAGTCCGACTTACTGCCGAGTATCCGGACACAACTCTCGCTTTGGGCGTACAGGGATTGGATGGCCCTCAAAAGTGACCCCCTCACCCCATACTCCCGCAGCACCTCCCACAGTATCACCCGGGGGACCCGGTCATACGCCTTCTCCAGATCCACAAAACACATGTAGACCGGATGGGCGTACTCCCAGGCCCCCTCCAGGATCCTTGCAAGAGTAAAGAGTTGGTCTGTTGTTCCACGACCAGGACGGAATCCGCATTGTTCCTCTTCAATCAGAGGTTCGACTACCGGCCGAACCCTCCTTTCCAGTACCTTGGAGTAGACTTTACCAGGGAGGCTGAGAAGTGTGATACCCCTGTAGTTGGCACACACTCTCTGGTCCCCCTTTTTAAATAGGGGAACCACCACCCCGGTCTGCCAACCCCTAGGCACTGTCCCAGACTTCCACGCAATGTTGACGAGGCGTGTCAACCAAGACAGCCCCTCAACACCCAAAGCCTTCAGCATTTCTGGACGGATCTCATCAACCCCTGCGGCTTTGCCACTGTGGAGTTGTTTGACTACCTCAGTGACTTCCATCAGGGAAATTGACGATGATCCCCCATCAGCTTCCAGCTCTGCCTCTACCATAGAGGGCGTGTTAGTCGGATTCAGGAGTTCCTCAAAGTGCTCCTTCCAGCGGCCGATAACCTTCTCAGTTGAAGTCAGCAGGGTCCCACCCTTGCTGTACACAGCTTGGATGGTTCCTCGCTTCCCCCTCCTGAGGTGCCGGATGGTTTTCCAGAAGCACCTTGGTGCCGACCGAAAGTCCTTCTCCATAGCTTCTCCGAACTTCTCCCACACCCGCTGCTTTGCCTCTGACATGGCAGAAGCTGCCGCCCTTCTAGTCCTTCGATACCCTGCAACTGTTTCCGGAGTCCTCCCGGATAACATAACCCGGAAGGACTCCTTCTTCAGTCGGACGGCTTCCCTGACCACCGGGGTCCACCACGGTGTTCGAGGGTTACCGCCCCTTGAGGCACCTAAGACCTTGAGACCACAGCTCATCACCGCAGCTTCAGCAATAGAGGTTTTGAACATCGCCCACTCAGGTTCAATGCCCCCAACCTCCACAGGGATGGCTGAAAAGCTCCGCCGGAGGTGTGAGTTAAAGATCCCCAGGACAGGGGCTTCCTCCAGACGTTCCCAGTTCACCCGCACTACCCGTTTGGGTTTACCAGGTCTGTCCAGAGTCTTCCCCCACCCCTTGATCCAACTCACCACCAGATGGTGATCAGTCGACAGCTCCGCCCCTCTCTTCACCCGAGTGTCCAAAACATGCGGCCTCAGATCAGATGATACGATTACGAAATCGATCATTGACCTTTGGCCTAGGGTGCTCTGGTACCACGTGCACTTATGAGCATCCTTATGTTCGAACATGGTGTTTGTTATGGCCATTCCATGACTAGCACAGAAGTCCAACAACAAACGACCGTTCGGGTTTAGATCAGGGAGGCCCTTCCTCCCAATCACACCTCTCCAGGTGTCTCCATCGTTTCCCACGTGTGCGTTGAAGTCTCCCAGCAAGACTACGGAGTCCCCTACTGGAGCCACCTGCAGGGCTCCATTCAGGGTCTCCAAGAAGGCCGAATACTCAAAACTGCGGTTTGGGGCATAGGCACAAACAACAGTCAGAGTTTTCCCCCCCATAACCCGAAGGCGTAGGGAGGCGACCCTCTCGTCCACCGGGATAAACTCCAACGTGGCGGCGCTCAGCCGGGGGCTAGTGAGTATCCCCACCCCGGCCCGAGGCCTCACACCTTGGGCAACTCCGGAGAAGAATAGAGTCCAACCCCTATCCAGGAGTACGGTTCCAGAGCCAAGACTGTGCGTGGAGGTAAGCCCCACCAGATCCAACTGGTAGCGATCCACCTCCCGCACTAGTTCCGGCTCCTTCCCCCACAGAGAGGTGACGTTCCACGTCCCCAGAGCCAGCCTCTGCTGCCCGGGTCTGGTCCGTCGAGGTCCCTGACCATCACTGCCACCCGTGTGACAGCGCACCCGACCCCAGCGGTTTTTCCCATGAGTGGTGGGCCCACAGGATGGATGGATGGGAGGCACCACGTAGCTTCTTCGGGCTGTGCCCGATCGGGCTCCGTGGCAAACCCGGCCACCAGGCGCTCGCTGTCGGGCCCTCCCTCTGGGCCTGGCTCCAGACGGGGGCCCCGGGCTTCCTCCGGGCAGGGTCTCTCCTTTCCTTTCCCTTTCTTTCATGAAGTCGTTTTTGAACCATTCTTAGTCTGGCCCCTCGCCTGAGACCAATTTGCCTTGGGAGACCCTACCAGGAGCACTAGGCTCCAGACAACACAGCTCTCAGGTTCATAGGGACACACAAACCTCTCCACCACGATAAGGTGATGGTTCCCAGAGAGGTGAACTGAATATATCCGATTGCAATTTATGAACGTGAGTGTTATTAGCTATCGGGACAGGTAACCAAGTTACCTGCATGACTAGTGCAATCAAAGGAGTGGAGAAATCTGTGTATTCCATGACCTGGTGGTGCGTGTCCGGAAGCTAAACATGTTTCTGAAAGATGATTAAACGTCTTAGCATCTGACAAGTTTTTAAAAAACAAACTGAAGAAATGAACGAGAACTACTTGATTTTTTGGGACCGTGAACCTCGTTCACAAATTAAAATGATGAATTATGAAGTTCATTTTAATATGTAGGAACTGAACTTTGAGCAAGTTTGAGCATCTGACAAGACACATGTAGGCAGCAGACTGAGAGTTCCATTTTAGTGTGTTCTTGTTTCACCTGCAGAGATGGCAAATAACCGGCAACTGTAAGAAATGTCTTGGTTCTGAAGCAGCGCAGTTTCTTCACACGTGCTAGCATTGAAGTAATTTAAATTTTCTTCGGATTTGACTGGGTGGTTTCATATACAGAGATCAGAGCAGATTGTGCAGATGTGAAGAGTGGAGATATGTGTGGGAACTGTGAGAGATAATCATGCCCCCCCCCCCCACCTCAACCTCTCAAGACACAGTGCCACTGTGATTGACACTGTGTTAGGAACTGCTCCCTCTCTGTCTCTCAAGAGAAAAGCTTAACAGTGAGATCTTTGGTAACACTGTCACACTTCATTATGGTTGTGCTTAAGAATGAACAACAACTCCTTAGAGTGAAATGGAGAGCCTCTCTCTGCTACCACTGCGTTGTAATATCCACACTAACATAGCATAGAAAGAAGACCATTTATTGATTTCAGGATTCAGCAGACCTTATCTAAATTGTAATGCAAATGACATGTGAATACATGCATGTAACCGTTGTGTTTGTGTGCATGGGAACAACAGCTGAAGAAAGGATAAGAGATAAAAAGGGAACAAGTGAAAAGCAGTGATCTGACACGCACAGCATAGGCAGTGACATACGTGGGTGTATGAGTGAGAGACAGCCTAAGAAGTATATAAAGCAACACATCAGTCATCCACAGGTGGAGACAGACAGGTGGAGTTCACAGTATAAGGCAGCATGGTGCCAGCTCATTTGGCGAGATGCCGCTGCTGTAAAAGAAGAGCTGCAGAAACACACGGCTGACCTTGAGGCAGTTTAAAATGTAACAAAGATGAAAAAAAGAAGAGTAAAGGTCCACTTTCCTGAGGTTTGTATTTGTGGCACATTCCACTCAGAGTACCCTCATTGTGTTTAAATATTCAGTGTGTGTACATGTAGTGAAAACCATACTGTGAGAGACTACACTGGCTGTTTGTTGTAAGGAGAACTCGAGGGATCAGTTTTGTCCCATATACTATACAAAACTTAATTTCCATACAATGAATTCAAACTTGTTAGTGTGCTTACTTAAGTACTGAATTAACTATAGTTTCATGGTAATTGTACTTTATTTGATGATACTTTATACTTCCACTCACCTAAAACATTTCTGACTAGCCACCAACCAAACCCTGTAACATTTTTGAAGAATTAAAAAATAAAAACAACATAACATTTAACTATTCAATTATATACAGTATATACTTTGCAAACTGTATCCTCTACATTATGGTGCAAATATTGTTTGAAAGCTTTCTCTAAACTGTAGGTCATTCTGGTAAGAACATACTTTTAATTGTAATGTTTATGCACCAAAACCAGTTCAAATTCAAAGTGTAAAGTTTAATTTTGAATAGAATTGTTCTTGTATAGTTTCTATTTAAAAATGTTAATGTATATACTTTTTACCTTCTCTATTGATATGTACTTATTTCTGTCTTTGTGCTGTTGCAACACCCAAATGTCCCCTGTAGAGATCAATAAAGGCTTATCTTATCTTAAGATCTTATTTTTTCAGACATTTTTTCAGACATTTCAGAGACACCTTTCCCTCCATGCTGAATCTGACATTCTAAGCTCAGCTCAATGATGAGGATCTATTATTTAAATCCAAATGTGCCTATTACAAACAGAGGGATAAAGCGAGTAAGTTGCTCACCCATCAACTACGACAAGCATCAGAATCAGAATCAGAATAAATTTTATTGCCATGTAGGTTTTCACCTACAAGGAATGTGCTGTGGTTAGTTGGTGCTAATCGTCAAAAATCTAAAAAAATTAACAATATATACAAAATATAGACAGTAGGTACAAAATATAGACAATGTAAAATATGCAATATAAGCATTCCGTTAATATAACGTGTCGAGGGGGGGAGGGAGAGACAGTTTCAGTGGGGGTCTCTGGCCTTGTTGATGAAGCCGACTGCAGAGGGGAAGAAGCGGTTCTTATGGCGTGAGATTTTGGTCCTGATGGACCGCAGCCTCCTGCCGGATGGGAGTGACTTAAAAAGTCTTTGTCAAGGGTGGGAGGGGTCTGCTGCAAACTTACCTACACGCTTCCGCTCCTGGAGGCGTCCAGGTCCTGGAGGGATGGCAGATTGCAGCTGATCACCTTCTCCGCAGAGCGAATGACATGCTGCAGTCTGACCACCTGTCAACCACCATCAGATTCCTCTAATCTGGTCTGAAAAACAAATATATGAACATTTTAAGCAGTTCTCTACATCTCAATATACTACGGTATACCAACTGTATACTGTATGTTAGCACTTTGAGTTTTGTTTACGCAAATTAAAAGTGCGCTTATAAATAAATCAAATCAAATCAAATCAAATTTATTTGTATAGCCCAATATCACAAATTATACATTTGTCTCAGTGTGCTTTACAGACTGTACAGGTTACGACACCCTCTGTTCTTAGACCCTCGCATCGCACAAGGAAAAACTTCCTAAAAGAAACCCCAAAATTAAAGGGGGAAAAATGGAAGAAACCTCAGGGAGAGCAACTGAGGAGGGATCCCTCTCCCAGGACGGACAGACGTGCAATAGATGTCGTGTGTACAGGATAAACAACATAGTACAAATACAACATTTGACAGAAATTATGTTGTGTTGGAAGAAAAATAAAATGTATTATTATTATTATTATTATTATTATTATTATTATTATTACTACCAACTACTGATTTCTCTTACCGTGATGATTTATTTGACCCACTAGAAAATAACCGTAAATAAGGCCTGAAGAAGAGGAGCCCGGGCACCCCTTTTGATTTATATGTATAGTAATTAATTTAGATGCCCCAACACTTACCCCAGTCTCGATTTCATTATTATTAAAAGAAAATAAAGATCCTTTATCCAGTGCAAGCTATCGCCCCATCAGTTTGCTATCCGTAGACCTGCAGTTTCTATCCAAGCTATTGGCAATGTGTATGGAAACTGTCCCTCCCACTATCATCTCCCCAGATCAGACAGGGTTAATCCAAAACAGGCAGGCCTTTTTCAATGACAGCATACCAGTCAACATTAGAATTTCAAAATAAGAGAAATTATTTGCCGGACTCCGCCCATACTTTATCAGCTCTCAGCCACCAATGTAAACGTAAACACATAAGGGACGGGTATATACATTCAAGAAATACATGTTTATTTAAAGTATGTATTACTTGTACAGACATGTTTATAAAATGTATGTATTTTATTTATTAGTTATTATCATCAATTTACTTGATGATTGATGAGTTGTGTGGCTTTTGTTTCCCCCGACGAGGACTTCCTTGCGATGGCAGAGTCGGGAAACATGTCCACTACACTGCGACTGAAATCAACGCAGAAGCTGAAGACTACATTATTTTTTGGCCCAAAGCATTGACATCATTCCCTCAGCTTTGGTCACTTGGTTTGCCTCCGACACAGTTCTTGTCACACATGAAGTCATTGACAGTGTATGTTTTGTGCCTCGTGTTTGTGCTTGGACGATTTTTCTTGCTGGCGAACATCGCTTATTCCGTCGTGTGCAAAGCTAACATCTGAATGGCACACTTTACAAAAAGCACGAGTTTGCCCGACTCTGCTTTTAATAAATAAGGGAAGGTCTCCTCCCATTTGTTCAGGCACTTACATAAAGTTTTAACTTGTTTGGCAGGTACAACTGCGTCTCCATCTATCTCCCGTTCACTGTGACTCTCATCATATGTTTTCGTCTCCTTTTGTGTTATTGTTCCTGTTTTCTTCTTCTGTGTTTACTGGCGGATAACGTTTTTCAGCTAAAGTTAAACATAATACTGCTACCTGCTATACCAGGCCACTTTACACTTTTTTTAATTAGGCCTATTTTTTTTTTGTTGAAAGGTTAAAAATACGGGATAATTACGGGAAATATTTAAACGGGAGAAAAACGGGATGGAAGTAAAAATACGGGATAATCCCGGGAAAAACGGGAGGGTTGACAGGTATGAATGACAGCTCCCCAACATATAGCACATCCCATCCATCCATCGTCTACCGCTTATCCGGGATCGGTTCGCGGGGGCAGCAGCTCCAGTAAGGAACCCCAATCTTCCCTTCTCCGGGCCACATCCTACAGCTCTGACTGGGGGATCCTGAGGCGTTCCCTTACTAGATGCCCAAACCACCTCAACTGGCTCCTTTCAACGTAAAGGAGCAGCGGCTCTACTCCGAGTCTCTCACGGATGGCTGAGCTTCTCACCCTATCTCTAAGGTAGACGCCAGCCACCCGTCTGAGAAAACCCATTTCGGCCGCTTTTACCTGTGATCTCGTTCTTTCGGTAATGACCCATTCTTCATGACCATAGGTGAGGGTAGGAACGAAGATCGACCGGTATATTGAGAGCTTTGCATTCTGGCTCAGCTCTCTTTTCGTCACAACGGTGCGGTAAAGTGACTGTAATACCGCCCCCGCTGCTCCGATTCTCTGGCCAATCTCTCGCTCCATCGTCCCCTCACTCGCAAACAAGACCCCTAGGTACTTGAACTCCTTCACTTGGGGTAATGGCTCATTCCCTACCCGGAGTAGGCAATCCACCGGTTTCCTGCTGAGAGCCATGGCATCAGATTTAGAGGTGCTGATCCTCATCCCAACCGCTGCACACTCGGCTGCGAACCGATCCAGTGACTGTTGAAGGTCACAGACCGATGATGCCATAAGGATCACATCATCTGCAAAGAGCAATGATGAGATCCTCAGGTCACCGAACTGCAACCCCTCTCCTCCACGACTACGCCTCGATATCCTATCCATGAAAATCACGAACAGGATTGGTGATAAAGCGCAGCCCTGGCGGAGGCCAACATTCACTGGAAACGAGTCCGACTTACTAACGAGTATCCGGACACAACTCTTGCTTTGGGCATACAGGGATTGGATGGCCCTCAAAAGTGACCCCCTCACCCCATACTCCCGCAGCACCTCCCACAGTATCACCCGGGGGGACCCGGTCATACGCCTTCTCCAGATCAACAAAACACATGTAGACCGGATGGGCGTACTCCCAGGCCCCCTCCAGGATCCTTGCAAGAGTAAAGAGTTGGTCTGTTGTTCCACGACCAGGACGGAATTCGCATTGTTCCTCTTCAATCAGAGGTTCGACTACCGGCCGAACCCTCCTTTCCAGTACCTTGGAGTAGACTTTACCAGGGAGGCTGAGAAGTGTGATACCCCTGTAGTTGGCACACACTCTCTGGTCCCCCTTTATAAATAGGGGAACCACCACCCCGGTCTGCCAACCCCTAGGCACTGTCCCAGACTTCCACGCAATGTTGACGAGGCGTGTCAACCAAGACAGCCCCTCAACACCCAAAGCCTTCAGCATTTCTGGACGGATCTCATCAACCCCTGCGGCTTTGCCACTGTGGAGTTGTTTGACTACCTCAGTGACTTTCATCAGGAAAATTCAATTGAAATTGAATGATGATCCCCCATCAGCTTCCAGCTCTGCCTCTACGATAGAGGGCGTGTTAGTCGGATTCAGGAGTTCCTCAAAGTGCTCCTTCCACCGGCCGATAACCTTCTCAGTTGAAGTCAGCAGGGTCCCACCTTTGCTGTATGCAGCTTGGATGGTTCCTCGCTTCCCCCTCCTGAGGTGCCGGATGGTTTTCCAGAAGCACCTTGGTGCCGACCGAAAGTCCTTCTCCATAGCTTCTCCGAACTTCTCCCACACCCGCTGCTTTGCCTCTGACACGGCAGAAGCTGCCGTCCTTCTAGTCCTTCGATACCCTGCAACTGTTTCCGGAATCCTCCTGGATAATATAATCCGGAAGGACTCCTTCTTCAGTCGGACGACTTCCCTGACCACCGGGGTCCACCACGGTGTTCGAGGGTTACCGCCCCTTGAGGCACCTAAGACCTTGAGACCACAGCTCATCACCGCAGCTTCAGCAATAGAGGTTTTGAACATCGCCCACTCAGGTTCAATGCCCCCAACCTCCACAGGGATGGCTGAAAAGCTCCGCCGGAGGTGTGAGTTATATATCCCCAGGACAGGGGCTTCCTCCAGACGTTCCCAGTTCACCCGCACTACCCGTTTGGGTTTACCAGGTCTGTCCAGAGTCTTCCCCCACCCCTTGATCCAACTCACCACCAGATGGTGATCAGTCGACAGCTCCGCCCCTCTCTTCACCCGAGTGTCCAAAACATGCGGCCTCAGATCAGATGATACAATTACAAAATCGATCATTGACCTTTGGCCTAGGGTGCTCTGGTACCACGTGCACTTATGAGCATCCTTATGTTCGAACATGGTGTTTGTTATGGCCATTCCATGACTAGCACAGAAGTCCAACAACAAACGACCGTTCGGGTTTAGATCAGGGAGGCCCTTCCTCCCAATCACGCCTCTCCAGGTGTCTCCATCATTTCCCACGTGTGCGTTGAAGTCTCCCAGCAAGACTACGGAGTCCCCTACTGGAGCCCCCTGCAGGGCTCCATTCAGGGTCTCCAAGAAGGCCGAATACTCAGATCTGCGGTTTGGGGCATAGGCACAAACAACAGTCAGAGTTTTCCCCCCCATAACCCGAAGGCGTAGGGAGGCGACCCTCTTGTCCACCGGGGTAAACTCCAACGTAGCGGCGCTCAGCCGGGGGCTAGTGAGTATCCCCACCCCGGCCCGACGCCTCACACCTTGGGCAACTCCGGAGAAGAATAGAGTCCAACCCCTATCCAGGAGTACGGTTCCAGAGCCAAGACTGTGCGTGGAGGTAAGCCCCACCAGATCCAACTGGTAGCGATCCACCTCCCGCACTAATTCCGGCTCCTTCCCCCACAGAGAGGTGACGTTCCACGTCCCCAGAGCCAGCCTCTGCTGTCCGGGTCTGGTCTGTTGAGGTCCCTGACCATCACTGCCACCCGTGTGACAGCGCACCCGACCCCAGCGGTTTTTCCCATGAGTGGTGGGCCCACAGGATGGATGGATGGGAGGCACCACGTAGCTTCTTCGGGCTGTGCCCGACCGGGCTCCGTGGCAAAACATTTTTTGATTCATTAACTTATTTTATTTATTTTTATTACATTTTATTACATTTTTATTTGTATAAATGTATTTTTTCAAATCTCTTTATCCATTTATTTACTTATATTCTAATTTATTTTATTTATCTTTTGTTCTTTTTTTGTTAAAAGTCGATATTACTATTATAACTATAAACATTTACATATCCAGGAGGCTGTTTCTTTGACTGTATATCTGTCTGCAGCCCCGGGAAACTGCGTAGCTTCAGTTAGCAGTTAGCTGGAGTTCAGCCACAGCACTGGGGGGACTCCCTGTTGCTGCCGTTACACAGGTCCAGCAGCCGCTGTGACTGCAGGGCTGGAGCTGGCTCTGGCTGAGCTCAAGTCTCTCCGGCCACTGACTAGAGCTCCGTCTGACGGAGGCTGCAGAGTCCCGGCTCAGTTGACCTCTCTCCTTCTCGGCAGGCTGCTCTCCTTGCAGCGCCGCCACCGGGAAAAGATGAATATTCGGGTCGTTTTTCTAGTTTCTGTCACTTTGGATTTAGTCCAATAAACAAACACAGACTACAGCCCCGGTTAACACAGATGATCAGCTCCACCTGAAGACTATCATACAGCAGAGTTTTCTCACAGACTCTCAGTTTCAGCAGTTTGGTTGAATATTGGTATTGTTTCCCTGCTGACTGACTGACAGGCATTACACAGGAGTAAATGCAATACGCAGTAAATTAAGAAAGATATAACTATATAATACAATACACAATATATAGAATACATTAGAATACAATAAACATGCTGAACTACTACAACCAAAATATAAACATAGCACAACACACTATAGTAGCTGATTATATGTACCCAGTTTAGAGATGAAATACTGCCCCCTAGTTCTTTGGAGCAGGTGGCTCAGAACTACACATTGCACCTTTAAACTGATGCTGTTTGTGTTTGACTACCATGCTTAGTTGCTTGTGTAGATCATTTTCTTGCAAAACCTTCGTCAAGGAACAACACCATCTAAACGCAGACTCAAGCAGGGTTCCTGGGAAAGCTTTATGCGTGTATAGTGGCTGAGCCGATTGTGACGGCCCCTGCTTAACCTGTCTTGCGTCAGTCACTGTGTTGAATATATTTAAGGTGTCAGTAGAGCTGATGACAGTGTCCGTCTGATCTGGAGCACCTGGGCGCAGCGCACCTCAGGACCATAAAAGGCCAGCATCCGCGATGCTGCTCTCTCTCCCTGCCTGAGCCAGGAGACCCTGTTGTTTTGGTGTTGTCTTTTGTTTGCATACCTTGCTGCGCAAGTTATTTCCTTTGTTTACCAATAAATCCCTTATATACTTTGGCATTTCGTGTCCTTATCGTCTGTTTGTCCTGCCCTAGAGCCGGGGTTGTGACACGATCCAGGTAAAAACAGAAACACATGGCAGCAGTAGTACACATCTTGCTGGGAGTAGCAATGCTTTCCAATTTGGCCTAGGGGAGAAAAACTTACAAAACAGGTACTATTATGTCTCAGGTGGCTGTCGAAGTTGGACTTTGATGCAGCCAATTAGTTTAGCATTCTTCATAAAGTGCAGCCTAAGGTGATGCTCTTGGAGCAGCCTGAAGACAACAGGCAGGTCTAGAAAGGCCCACAGCAACAAGCAAGAGAAACAAAAATCAGAAACACAGAACTGTTATTGTGGAAATATCAACTAAAGCTGCTTTGAGTATTTATCTTTTCCTGATGCAAAGGACAGCAGACGAGCAGACATCACCTTTGCTCCGATGCACAATAAATACAGACAATTTGCTCACTATCACAAGACTAGTTGTCAGGTCTAAATCTAAATGAGTCTATTACTGAGTCTAAAAGACTATTATATGTTCATACATATTTATTCTTGATAAAAGTGCAGTGCTGCCATATTGTCTTGATTTAACAAACTGACAATCAATTTCAGATACTTCTTGTTCTCCTCTTTTTTATTATTATTATTATACTAAATGTTATCTTAATCATATAAAATATTATAATAAGAAACTACACTTGGAACAAGAGCCATTACCTCTGCTAGGTAGAAATCTTTCTTGCTTAAAAACAATAGGTTAAGACTGAATCTGAGAGCAAATCATATTAAGAGAGCTGCGGGCAACAGGCCTGCAGTACAAGCTACTGTTGTCTTTCTGCATCTGGAGCCAGAACACTGCAGCTGCCTCAGTCTACATGTAGCTGCCCAAAAGCATGACATATGTAAAACAATATACTACGTTCATATCCAGTTCACAGTGGAACCAGGTGTGAGTGTTAGGCAGAGTTTAAGATAGGCTTGAAGAAATCTGAGCCGGTCCTTTAATGACAGATTTCTGTCCCTAATACCAATTTAAGGACAAAAAGACATTTTACAAAGGCTTGACAGTTGCAATGGTGAGATGGTTTATTCGCATAAAGCAATCCATGTAGTGTATATATAAGATTTTTTTCTATAAATATAAAGGTTCTCTTCATAGCAAATGCAAAGGAAATTACTTCAAAGCGGTGACTATTGTAGAGCTGTCAACACAATAAAAGGATTATTATGAACCGGAAGCACAGTGTGGAAGAAACTGTGGAAGAGCATTTGACAAGAACACAAGTCGTGATAAGTGTGTGAGCCGAGCGGCACTGACAGCAGCCGCTCTGCATTTCAACACAAGGCTTCTCTTTTCCTGCAGTGGAAGACATGCAAGCTGCTGGCTGCTCTTCAATCCCACAGTGTAGACACGCAGATATGTTCACTGGGATCAAATTACTCTGCAGATCAACCCAAAGTCTCCTCTCAACAATAAGTGACATATTCAACCTCCAGGTTAAAAAGAATGTGCTGGTACAAATGAATCAAAATTATGATTTGTTACAAACATTTCTGATATGTGCAGGACAATAATCATCCCCCACTATAGACTGAAGATATAATCATGTTTACAGCGCCATGGTGAAGTTTGGACACCCTTTTGAACAATGTGTTGTTGATTCAAATAAAGTTACAATAATTATAAAATATAGTTTTCCAACATATGAATGCAAATGTATTTCCCTTGCGCCATCAGGCTTTAAAACAAAAACACACGTGGGTGCATTTACTGTTCAGTATCCGAGAACTTCACCTCAACCCAAAATATATCTTATGTACTCTCAGATAAAGAAAGCTATGATCACTAGTTTTATTTTGAAACCTGAACTACCTTGAGCCCTAAACTGTGCATAAGCCTCATATTCTACAATATGCTCATGCTTGGTAAAACTGAAGCCCTGCTACACACTAAAATGTATTAAAATATTACTGAAACTACTTCTTATTGCTTTGTCACCATGATTACAATTAAGTTACGCTGCATCATGTTCAACATCTGCACTTACAGTCCAGTCATGAGATCTGAGCAGCATAAGATGTGAAGGTTGGAGCTAATATTTCTCTTTCACACTATCAATCTCACACAAACAAATATTTCCATTATTAATTCATATGCAGATTATTTGCTCACCTAACCAATTATTTGTTTTCTTTAAATGTGTCAGAAAATAGAAAAATTGAAAATTACTGAAATGATTAAATCGATCATCAGTATAGTTTCTGAATCAATTTTTCCAAAAATCTTATCGATTATTGCTCTACTCTCATGGCAGAGGATGCACACTTTCAGTCTTTCCTTTAGCTGAATGACAATAAATCAAATGTTCTTCTCACTTTGGTGTGTACTGGTCTGTACTGTCCAAAGGGTGTCCAACGGTTTTACATAGCAACACACACACACACACACACACACACACACACACACACACACACACACACACTTGGTTTCTATGTTTTCCAGCTGTGTATTTTAACAACTCAAATTTCCATTGAAGTCAGATTTTTTATTCTAAATTCACTAAACACAAATACAGCCCATATTAATGAATAGAAAAGGACACACCAGTATTTGTGCATGTTTAAGACATAAATGTCAGTTAATACATCATTGAACAAAATTGTTGTATCATATAGCAGAGTATCAATCTTTATTAACACCTGTATTATTCAGCAATAACATAACCTCATGAACATAAGTAGTCATGATGGTTACCCTGCAGAAATATTATTATTAAGTGTCTTTAGGATGATTTAGAAATTGTAGCTCAATAAAATAAAAACTGTTTCCATGAAGTTAAGAAAAACCCAATGCAGTATTGCCTGAGTAGGTAATGTGAAAAATTATTTTCAGAACTAAAACATGCAAAAATACTGGTCTGGTCCTTTAACCTGGCATAAGTATGTGCGATTTATTTGGAAAGGAATGATTTAACTGTCAGGGCCCAAGCTACAGACCTCAAGCATCTGTCACAATGACACATTCACAACCTGTGTACCGTTTCTTGTCCCAGACTCCATTTCCCTTCAGACCCGGGCAACTGCTGCTCAACTGTATAACAGAAACAAACTACAGCTGGTTAATCAGGATAAGAGGGAGCCACGAGTAAGCACTTGGGTTTCACGGGACTCTGCTGAGAATAGACCCAGCGCTCGCAGGCAGTTCACTGATCAAAGACACAAACAGTCGATGTGAAATACTCCCAGTGGTGTCCACAGTAAGTCAGGTCATGGGACCTCAGGATCATTGAAGGTCAGCTGGCTCTTTGTGATATTTAAGTACAATTCCATTACGTCCAAAGTATGAAAAAAGGTGTTTTTAAAAACAGAATTTTTAAAAATCTTTAAATACAAATATATACTTACAAAAATCTCACAAATGTATATGTACATTTTTAAAAAACATATCAAGAATTGTCTTTAAGTCTGAGAAAAATCAAAAGAAAATAAGGAAGTGGATTATCATTCAGTTTGTCACTAAGCAGTCTGTGTGAGGGACAGGGGGACACCATGTTACACTGTGGTCTCACCCTGTTTACTGTTTGCTAGTCTCGTGTAAAACCTCCTCCATGAGTTGAGGGTCTTCCCAGACCAGATCCAGAAGCCGGAGGTGATGCCTACAATAAGCGTCATGAGGTACTTTATCATGAAGACGGTGAAGTCGGGACTCATGTTGGGGTGGTTCTGGATGGGACACGGCACGGCGTACGTCTTACACGTCTGACTGATCCAAGTCCTCTCCCACTGCTCCCTGAAGGCCTGCTCATAAAAGTAGCAGGCGATGACAATGGTGGCCGGCACAGTGTACAGCACGCTGAAGATCCCTATCCGCACCATCAGCTTCTCCAGCTTCTCCGTCTTGGTGCCATCATGCTTCATGATGGTCCGAATGCGAAACAGTGACACAAAGCCCGCCAAGAGGAAGGAGGTTCCGATGAAAAGGTAGACAAACAGTGGAGCCAGGACGAAGCCCCGAAGGGCATCCACACTATTGATACCCACAAAGCAAACTCCGCTCAACACGTCTCCATCCACCTGCCCGACAGCTAGGATGGTAATGGTCTTGATGGCGGGCACGGCCCAGGCTGCCAGGTGGAAGTACTGAGAGTTAGCCTCAATGGCCTCGTGACCCCATTTCATCCCTGCTGCCAGGAACCAAGTAAGAGCCAGAATGACCCACCAGATTGAGCTGGCCATGCTGAAGAAGTACAGCATCATGAATAGGATGGTGCAGCCCTCCTTTTTAGTGCCCTGCACCACAGTCCTTATATCATTGTCAAACCTGTCATTACAGACCACCTTGTCCTCCAGTAAAAATCCAGCGATGTAGGCGATGGACACCATAGTGTAGCAGCCAGAAAGGAAGACAATAGGCCGCTCTGGGTAGCTGAAGCGCTTCATGTCCACCAGATAGGTCAGCACAGTGAATAAAGTAGAAGCACAACACAACACCGACCATATGCCGATCCATATTCTCGCGAATTTGAGCTCCTCCTCACTGAAGTACATCATCCCGTGAGATCTCTTTGGCTCACAAGGAGCACCACAGTTCTCCTGCCCGAGGAAGCGGTAGTTCAGGTAGGGGGGCACCCTGAGCGAGGCCGGGCACCTGAACTGACCGTTCATGGGGTCAGGAATAGGGCGCTCCGTGGGGTACGGGCCGGGGCCGGGGTTGTCTGGCTCGGTACGATCCGACATGTTCTGCCCGACGCATAGCTCTCCCGCGCCGTGGACCGGGAAGGTCTCGCACGCGAGGCTGTCAGGCCACTGGAAACCGAACTTGTTCATGAGCGCCTCGCAGCCCTGCCTCGCGCGCTCGCACAGAGAGCGGCACGGAGGCAGCGCCTGCTCGAGCACCGTGCACACGGGCGCATACATGGAGCAGAGGAAGAACTTTAAATCCGGAGAGCACTGGACTTTAACCAGCGGGTAGAACTGGTGCACTTCCAGTCCCGCGTCCTCCTGGTTGGTGTGACCGAGCAGGTTTGGCATGATAGTCTCGTTGTACGCGATGTCCGTGCACAGCGGAATGGAAATCGGCTGGCAGAATCCGTGCTCCGGTATAGACATTCCTCGGTCACCGCCACCGTATTGCCCATTCACTCGTAAAATTCCCACATTTACAAAAAAAAATAAAAAAAATAAAGTCAAAACCGCCCGAAGGAGTCTGTTGTAAACCATGGTGAAGAATGGATCTGCTGCCGTACTTTTGATTTATTGCTTAACTAACTTACGTTCAGCAGGCAGCAGCCTACTTCCTTGAATGCTCTTTGTTGGCGTTCCTTTGTAAGGTAAAAGCAGTTTCTTCCAGCTGAATTGATTGCCCAGTTGCTTTCTTCCGGCTTCTCACCCAGCGAGGTGATACAACATTTAGAAAAGGTCCACAGATTTAAATGACAAACTCGGCTTCTCCGATTGTAATCCACAAGAAATGAAGCTGCTGCGCCTCCAGGAGAGGCTCTGACCCAGTGCTCAGTGTTCCCGACACAGCGTCAGTCTGCTGCTCCAACCTGCTCTCCCTCTCTCCCTCTCTCACTCCCAGGGAAGTCAACTGAAACACCATTCAACAGCGCTTCCGGTCAAAATGTTCTAAATAAAGGTCCCTGATAGTGCGTTATACTGAATTTGTTTGAAGTATGTTTAAAAACTCAAATACTTCCTGGCTGTATGCATCTTATTTAGATATAATTATTGCTCTTTTGTAGCATGTGACGCAACTGTTCGTGTTGTTCGCGTTGTATTAATGTTTTAACTGCTTGTATGCTGCCTTCATGGCAAGGACTCTTTTGACTCACGTTATTTCCCCTGTTGAAATGGAGGCAAAGAAAAGTTTTATCATGTGATTAAAAATCTTTAGTGTTGCATTTGCGATAATAATGAGATATAATGTAATGTAAATTACAAAGTTAAAAAATAATGGATATTTTAGGTCGGTAAATTCTTTTTTAGAAAAAAGACATTGTGTTTAATAATTGATGTCAATAAATTGCCACTAAACATGCCTCCACTAAAATACATTGCACCCAACTGTTGCTATATATATATATATATATAAAACTAAATATGCACTGAAATACTTCCTGTTTACATATGTCTCACTTTAACTGGCTTTACAGATTATTTTCTCTCTCTCTCTCTCTCTCTCTCTCTCTCTCTCTCTCTCTCTCTCTCTCTCTCTCTCTCTCTCTCTCTCTCTCTCTCTCTCTCTCTCTCTGTCTGTCTGGGGGGGGGGAGACCTGCATTTCCCCTCATGTTTGCCTGGATTGCAGAGGTTCATATCAGTTCTCCTCTGCACTGTTATTGGCATGCTGGGTGTACAGGTCTGCCACGCATTTAAAGGACCAGCCAAGTGTTTTTGCAAGTTTTAGTTCCTTTTGATTTTTTATACATTTGTAGTAAATCTTCACTTATTTCAGAATATCAATTGTTATGTTGTCGGATCTATTTTCATACTGGACCATTCTTTATTTAGTCATTTACAGTAGCATATGCTTTTGTCTGGTATTCTGTTGCACTGTTTTAGTGGGATCTGTATCCATATCCATATAGGCCACCCGTAATCCACTGCACACATAAAGTACATATAGGAGGATAAAGAGTTAAAGGAGCTCAACAAGTTAAAGATTTAAAGAAGCTGACAGCACCTGTAGTAACATAAACGATGTTTAGGTTCATGTACTGCTAATTCAGGCAGCACTGTCTTCTCCCAGCCCTCATGCAGAAACACTGCTCGGCTATTTGATCTGTCATCTTGAGATAACAAGATAATTATTTCATGATCTCAAGATGCCAAAAGTTTATTTCTTGTGATAATCAAATAATATACTTATAACAACAAAATGTTTGGCTTTTATTGTGAAAGGAAAAACATTAGCATGCAGAATTGCATTGTAAAGCGAGGCTTACAGGGAACCAATCCAAACGCTGATGGTGTTATTATTCTACATTCGTTATATTGTGCTATCAACATTTACTTCATAATGATAAGTTTAAGCAAAAATGTTATTTATTGCAACTTTAGTTTGTTTATCAGTTAACAGGGTAGGTAACTCCTGCCCATTCTTTAATTAAAGAAAGAGACTGTATAATTATTTTTATTTAATTCATGGCAACTTATTTTTACTTATTAATACAATTTAATTTTAGTTCATTTTCCAACACCACTGACAGACATCTGGCTTCAATAACTTCAAAGCCAAAAACCATGGCAACCACAAGCATGTCCCAACCGTGTGCATCATTTTTAATGTTGTTTCTCTATTCTGTAGCGCACATGTGTATTTGGTTGTGTTTTCTCTATTTGCAGCTGTCACATTGGTGAAGATCTTGAATTGCAATGTGTTGAGCTCTCAGGGCTTTGGATGTGCATCAAACCTAAACCTAGTTATTGAACTAGATGTAGTAGTTATAGATGTGGATCTATCTCACCTGTATGGTAAGAAGTTATATTCAACACCTTTCTGTTTTTGCTGTGGACGTTTTTGTTTTTTCACTATTTTTGTCAATAAAAGCACCTTAATCTATTTTTGCAACTCATGCCATCCTGTTATCTGTTCTTAGACAGTTGAGCCACCTTGTTTTGTAACATACCATAACTCCACAGTGAACATGCAAATGGTTTGGGTTTGTGGGATGTTAAAAGCAGAAATATTAAATAGGGGTTAAGGTAAGGCCTGCATCATGTCTTGTGGTTTGCAACTGAAGGCATTTAGTTTATGTTGTGGCCTGTTAGTACCAAGTACAACCATAAGGCTTAGTAATTAAATCCCATAGACATATCAACTAAATATTTCACCAGACTTCAAAGTTGCTTGGTTTATGATCCATCACAGTGAGCATCACATTTACCTTTATTGTTGTCACTTATATTACTGTGACATGGTTGTGCAGTTGTAAGTGACTGACAGGTGAGTGGATTTGAATGGCCTGCAACAATGTAACAACAACAACAAAAAGGTTTTAATTCAACCAATGGCTGCTTGGAAGGTTTTGAAAATAAATCTAAAACATTAGGGTATGCTTTTGAAAATGTTTGCAATAAAAGGGCAGAGACATGACTATTGTCCTTTAAAATAGTTCCATGTACAGTTGTCTGTCTTCCAGCAGGTGATGAGGGCTGGACCCTCTGTGAAAATGATGTGTGAGAAATGTGACAAGGGACAGTGAGAGACATTAGATGTTATGCTACAGGTTCGACAGAGAGCAGAAACCAGACACATCTGAAGCATTAATAAATTTTATTTCAGGTAAAACAACATTAAACAACATTTACAGAAGGACATTACATCTTCCATAATAACATTACATACAGGTTGTAACAAATACTGCAACAGCTATTCTACTGTATACTATATTGTTTCACTTGATGAAGTGACTGACGACACTTCTGTTTTCCAAACCACGGGTGAAAATGATGTATTTTCAGTGCAGCATACAAAAAGAAAAAGAAAACGCAAGAGAAGCTTTGTTTAAAAGAAGTTGCAAACACAGATCCATTGTTCAGCACAGCGTGGATGCACGTTGAATCCAACCTATATGTTTTTCCTACCGATACCACTTCTGTCCACATGATAAAGAAAGCCAAAAATAGATGCCTTATATTTTTATTCATCATATATGATTTTCTTTGACAGCATTAAGGGGATTTTTGGAACCCTGTATACAGACAAAGTGGAAGCATCAATATTTCACTTCATAGAAGGTGTGTCACCAACTTATCAATTTCCACCTTTGACATTTCTGTCACAGTGCTAAATGTGCATTTCCACCAAGTCTTTCCTTAACTGGACTTTATTTGAAATATATGAGGAACATTTAAGTTTTTGTGCAAGACTACAGGCTGCCAAAGCTCCACAGAAGTAAGAGTTTTGACGGGCAAACAAAGCGATGTGTGCCACACAGAAAGTGTGCACAAGAAGAAACATGCTAAAAATAATGAAAAAAATTATATTCAGCTGCTAATACTGCCTGCAATCCCTTAAAGACACATGAGGCTGGGCAATCTTAGCACAGCTCGATGGTATTAACCCTCTTCTGTCATGCCGCTTTACTAGCATTACCCACCCCCACTCCTCCCCTTTTTTCTGCCGCACAATCACAGCCTGGGGATGACACTGAAAAGCCGCGAGATAACTTCAAGTATAGCATTTCTATGAGCTCTCCTCAATCTGTGGCAAAGGTTCAAAACGAGGGATGATATTTACATTTGTAAGAAGGGCTGGCTCGCTTTGCGTCAGGAAAAGCAAGAGTATATATACAGTATTCTGTATACATGTGAATTTATATATATGTTTATCATTAAGGGTAAAGCAAGTGAATATCAGTGACCATACACGCTGGAATGTAGGGCAAACTTATTTATCTTTAAAGTGCATTTTCAATTCCTATTTGGGAGAGTCTAGCCCATAATAATTTATTTTGTCTCAGAGCCAATACACTCTATGGTTTCAGAAGCTGGACTGGAACACAGTCATGGTAAAAAGCCAAAGCACTACATGACTCAAAATCCTTCCCTTCTTGCTTTTCCTCCTTTAAATGATAGGTTCAGATATGTTCAAGTCCATCTTAACTCAAGTGGCTATACTGTAAAAAATCCACAGTCATTGTTTTGTGCAAAACTTCAATCCAAAGTTCAGCCAAAACTAATATTCAATACCATCCAAATGTAACACACATTTGAACCAATTTCCTGAAAATCAGCAGAACTAAATTCTAATTAAAAACAAATTTTTCCACTCAGTGGTTTGTATTGATAAATATATTTTTTTCAAAAGCATGACGTTTTTATGGTTAAAATGTTAGCTAATAACTGCAGCAACAATACTACATGGCCCCCATCCAGACCACCTGACAAATGTTAGTCCAATATTGGTTTGTCTTCTAAGCTCTGGTCCACCAGCTCTTGCGAAATAAAATGTAACTACTTGATTTAGCAAAGTCAGACTGCAAAAGCCGCATATTAGCTACACCTGAACTTTGGAATGCATTTTGGTACTATGAAAAGTATATATCACTTCATGGCAGGTATGGAGAAGAGCGATGATTAAATCACGTCAGGGTTCAATTATGATAGACATGAAACAAATCCCAACCTATCCTTGTACGCGACAGACTGCAAAGCAAATCCCAGCTGATGCACCTGCATGGTTTATACTGTACTGTAGCTGATAGGACTAGATATGTGTGGGAAGGTTATTCTAGCAGGCAAGACATCTCTATTATAAATGTGAGTGTGTGAACGTGGAGCAACATTATAAAGCATCCACAGTTTCCAATTCTCCACAACGTTACATTTGCAGCCTCATCACTTCGGCGAATAAACAGTGCAGGGCCAATATTATTGATAAAGAGGAAGCCATTGTATTGATAGTACCTCACAATTATCACTATACGTCTAAGCTGTAATATTCAGATATTTTCACACAAAACATCAAAAGTAAACCATAAACAGTATAAACATCTTTGCAGATGATATTACGTTATACATCTGACCTTCGTATTAATGTCATAAAAAGTTTGACAACATTTACTATGTGTAGGATGTTGAGGGGCACACATATACGTAGGAGAAGGCTCTGCATGAGAACACATGTTGGTGGTCAAAGGATAGATCAAGGTTTCACCACCTACAGTACAAATACTGCAAACACACTACCACATACTGAAAAGCACTCATCCCTACACACATTTGATTTGTCAGATAAAAAAACCTCCTGATTAATCTTAAAATGTGACCCATTAGTGCAGTGTCCGTCTGGCCGATTGCTTTCTTGCAGCTTTCTTTAGAAACTCATCCAAACAACTTCACACTCGACACTGCACTTCCTTGGGTCCTCAACAATACACCCACAAAGTCTATCGGATTAACGGTTGTCGAGTAAATCGAAAGACAGACAGAGACTATTTAGTTAGATGAACTAACAAAAAGTTGCAGTTATTGACATAGATCATCTGTTTCTAATAAAATATTGCAGATATTTTGGTGGTCTCCGATAAAGTGAAAGGGAGGATTGTCGTGGGCTGGATTAAACAATAGGCCTCACAAACTATTGCCTTAGTATTTTACCTTTTGTACATTAGCTCATATGCATGGATGGAAGCACCAATGCTTAGCTATTGCCCATGTTTAATACACTCTCTCACGCACACGCACGCACACGCACGCACGCACGCACGCACGCACACACACACACACACACACACACACACACACACACACACACACACACACACACACACACACACACACACACACACACACACACACACACACACACACACACACACACACACAACACACACACACACACACACACACACACACACACACACACACACACACACACACACACACACACCCCCCTCTATCAGACACACACACTTACAGCTGTTGTCAGTTACGCTATTGCACACTGGTTGGTGCTGTCCCTATTTTCGTATGTGTGCACCTTCAACATCTCCAGCAGAGATTATTTATGTTAGAGAGGCTTTTCAGTTGCAACACAAAACTCATATCAGCCAGGTCTGGTTCCATCATGGAGGTCCATTGGAAAAAATTACATAAATAATTTACTTTTGCAGTTTTGGCCCACTTATGGATTATGATAACATTTTACTCACAAACTTTCACTTTTCATGCATTTCAAATATTTTAACCCATGTCTAAATACAATTATTTTGAAGTGAAAATGAGAAAATGTGAGCCTTGTTATTAAATGGATGTAAGAACTGATACCGAACTCCAAGATGGCGTTCCTTTCTGTTAAAATTTCTTACCCAGCAAATGTGCTGATATGTTTTATCTCTTTAGTTTTTTTAAGTGTTGTGTGACCCAGTCATAGACTATGATGATGTCACACACATAAAAATAGATTTTCTTGCCTCTGGGAAAGTCTGAAAGAATGTGAAACTCAGAGTTTAAAAAACTCATAATAAAAAGAATAGTTATTGACCTTGTTTGCTGTTTGAGGTGTCCTACAGTATCAACAGTCTTACAGATGTCTCCTTTATAATCGTGTTCAATGGGGAAAATGCTGCCGGGCCAGAGCTGTGAAGATGCACGTAAAAATTTCTGCAAATAAATGTAAAGAAGAGTCACTCCTAAATCTATTTTTATAGTGCAGCCACTAATCAATGCTATTTGTGAGTGAAATATTCTCATAACTGATGGGAATGATAGTAAAAACTACTAAAATATGCCTTTGAAAATGTCCAAATGTGCATCGTTAACCCAGCTGATGGCAACTATGAGAGGAACATAATAATATCTGACAAAGATCAATATGTTCATATAACTACTGACCTCTATTTACTACTACCTAATACATATTAGTTTTAGTGTTTAAATCATATTTGCTGATACCACAATTGTGACAGTTACATGACAAATACCACAATTAGTCATTATGTTAACACAAAATCATCCATATGTACCAATCATTACATAGTAAGTTCAACTTCAAACTATATGCATATGCACCATGTCTTTAAAATAACATCAGCTGTTCTCAGCTACCAAAGAACCGAGGACCTCCAATATGGCTGCCAGAGGATGTGTTACACCACCTGAAAGCCTTCAATTATTATTATTGTTATTATTGTTGTTGGTAAGAAAGAAATGGAAAATTAACTCTTTAGGATTCCTTCTCTTCTTTGAACAGACTGCATTGTTTTTGTTTTATAGATGTATTTCTGCTTGTATGCATGTCTCGGTACGTGTTTGTTGAGTGATGTGTCTTGGCATGAGCAGTATAGTGGTCAGAAGATGAAGCAATATTAAAATTGTCCATTATATAGTTTCTAGATGAGTATATCATACATAGAAATATACATTCTTAAATAGGAGGCTAGTTACATACACAAAACACAATATGTACCAATAGTAAAGTCCTTTTGTGTATACTGAGACAATGATATATGAGTGACTTTATAAAAAGTAAACAAATGATTTGCAAATGATAGCCTGAAATCTTAGGTACCGTTCATAACGCACACATGCATTCATATCTATACTCAAAGCTTACTCTTTCTCATGCACATGGCACTCACACACACACCCACGCTCACACACATTGTGAAGGTAATAAATAAAGAGAACTGGGCTCTTCCATTTGTCTGGATCCTCCGTCTCAGCATCATTGTCTTCATCTTTCTTTTTTTTACAACAGCCACCTGAAACACAGGCAAAAAGACATAACATGCAATCTGTCAGTAACACAGTCCAGACAATTTACATTGTAAAAAATACGATCACATGTCACATTTTGTGTTTCCTTGTAGCTATACATCAACAGTTATGAGCTTATGGGTTAACGTTTATTAGATGTACTGTCATTGTGTGGCGGTAATACGATGAGAAATGTATCAACTATCCCATTTAATCTTAAGCGATTGTCACACACTCATATGATGTACTGCAACATCAGTAGATTATACTGCTGCTCTTAACAAGTTCTAAAGATTTCAGACGGTCTGACTCAAAACCATTTTTTCAGTTGACTTGTTTGAGGCCACTGGTCTCTCACATTACTGTAAATAGACTGCTTTCCCAATCACAACACATGTCAGCATTCACCCATTCACACAGAGTCAGAGGTTACCATACAAGGTGCACATCAGCTTGTCAGTAGTGATAAACACTCTCACACACTCTCACACACTCTCACACTCTTTCACACACTCATTTGCCCAAGGACACTTTAGGGGTTCGAACCTCCGACCACTGGATGATCACTTTACCTCCTGAGACACAGCCACCATTACTGTCTTGGGTTGCAACCAATTCAAGGAATAGTGCAACATTTTAGGAATTAGCTTATTTGCTTTCTTTCTGGACATTAGAGGTGCAGAATGACATAAACCTGGAGTCTGGACATGACAAACCTAGCTTAGCATAAAGACCGGAGGGTGGGGGAAACAAGAAGCCAGGCTTTATCCAATGTGAAAACATGCCTGTTGCTAACACTTGTAAAGCTCATTAATCAATATGCACATAAAAGGAAATGTAAAGATTAGTTTTGTGCTGTAGACCATTTCTTTCTGAAGTCTTGTTGTCACAGGGAGGTTACCAGGTTTGCCATCATCATGCCTATGCCAAGCTTAGGTCACCTGTATAAGTTCAAGGTCAAACTAAAAACAACACTTCGACTGTATGAAATCTTGGTAGCACAGTCGGAAGTTCCACTACAACTCTGGAAATATCGTAAGGGTCAACCATGAGGAGGTAAAGGGAGGAACACTAAGGAGATGAAGACAGGGACAGAATGGAGGTTTGAAGGGGGTGGAGAGGAGGAGGAAGTGGAAGATGACCAGAGGAAGTAGAGGATGAAGAGGAGGAGGGAGAAAAAGATGAAAGGGAAAGACGAGATGATGATGAGAAAGAGGGAGTAGAGGATGTGGAGAGAGTATAAGAAAAGGAGAAGGAGAGGAAGAAGGAGCAGAGAAAGATGAGAAGGAGTAAAGGATGAAGAAGAGGAGGGAGCTGTGGACTAATAAATAATTCATTGCATGTCTTAGGTCTTTTTCTACCTTGACTTTTCTCTTTACTACCTCACATTCTCCCCCGTTCTCCCTCTATGTCTCTCTGTGTCGTTCCCCTTTGGTATTCTGTTCCCTGTGGAAGCACGCCTGTATACAGTCCAGTACAGAAGTATCACATGACCCTCTACTTTTGTAACTGCAGATGTCTGCAGACAGGGCTGGATGAACTTGTAACAAGGTCCAGGGCAAAAATGAGCTGCAGCCCCCTGGTAAACCGATTTGTTGTAATTGAATAAAACACATTTATTTAGGAATATGCTGCACTGTAAGTACTATGGACTGAACAATGAATAGTGTAAAATCTACAGGTTTAAACAGGAGCCATGCAGGACGACCTTATCCTTACCACACTACCAAACCATCCCATAATAAAAGAAATGAGCACTTTGCAAGGTTGGTTATCTACATTTACATGTACGTTTCTTAAAGTATAAAACAGCATTGAAGAGACATTGCGGTGTATGAATTTTCTATAAAAACAGGGTGTTAGGGTGAGGGAGGATCATTCTAAAGCTGCACATCCGGAGTCCCTGAATAAAAGGAGATCTTTTACATGCATCCCCATTTTATGGTAACCAGGAATATGAATATTGTCATTTAAGTGACCATTTTAAAAGGTATTTCAGAGTCTTTGTCTCTTTGGGATGTACTGATGACATGCTGACATGCAGGAAGACCTTTTAAGGAACATGTCCTGCAGTTGTGTTTTGTCTTGTTCTTTCTAGGTGCAGAAGGACATAACTATAAGTTAACAGCTTATCTGTCAAGGTCACTGCAGCGCTGTAGCTGTGTGTGTGAGGAGACACAGTAGTCGTGTGTGAATGAATGAGTGTCATCACTCCTCACTTCACTATCATACACTCTACAAGCCAACAAGGGATTCATTGTTTCAAAGGGATCTGAAATACTAAGAACAGATGTAGGCTTCCGCTCTCTTGGGATCAAAGAGCACCAAGTAGGTGTGTGTGTGTGTGTGTGTGTGTGTGTGTGTGTGTGTGTGTGTGTGTGTGTGTCCGGGGTTCCACCAGTGAAGCAGATGGAGCTGGTGGGTGGGTTTTGTGTGGAGGATTTAGCAGGCGTGGCCAGCTGCTGGCTATCCTTTAATAGAGATAGTCTCACCCTCCCCCTAAAAATGAAATCCTTAAACTACTCTGTGTTGGGACAGACAGATACACAACAATAGAAAAGGGGAAATGCAGAGAGAAACAAAAAGACTAACAGCAGCAAGTACACTGATTTGCATTTTTGAAACCAGGAAGCGATAAAACCACTGATAACCATTATTTAACTCTCACAATCGTGTGATAGTACCTTCTAAAAACATGATGATTTTCTCAAAAGTCTGCCTTGATAAAAACATTACTTTTGTAGTGTTCTCAGTGTGTCTGCAAATGTATTTGGCTCTGATTTTGAAAATACTGATTCCTGATAGCCTAAGGCTTGATGAAATGAGTTTTGGGTGTGCATTACTCGTATAGTTTTCCTTTGCTCCGCTCAGTATTGGTCTATCTGCTGAACCTGTACAGTGGCTGGTGAAAGATGGATGAAATGCTATGATGATAAACACATCCATGTCCCCAAAAAATGAATTCTGAAAAGTTTGATCCCTTGGCCTCTCATCTCTTTACGGCATTCCCACCAGCCTCAGCTGTACTTTGAGTTGATGGTAGCATGCTAACATGCTAAACTAAGGTGGTGAACATGGTCTACATTGTACCTTCTAAACATTAGCATGTTAGCATTGCCATTGTGAGCATGTTAGCATTCTGATGTTAGCATTTATCTCAGAGTACGACTGTATATGCTAGCAGTTCTGAGACTGTAGATGTTTAAACCTTGCTAATGGACTGTGTATCTGACCAGAATCCAAAAAGCTTTAAGTTACAAACTTCTTTCCTCTTCACAACAAAATGATTGATGTCCTGAGTCATTTGGATCTGCATTTCTGATTATATCATATCAACAGTAAAGCCCGATCCATTTTTGAGCTTTTGCTAATTCTAAAGAAATAAAAGTAATACAAGAAAACACCTTTTCTCTCACTGCAGTATAAACCCACATGTAGGCATGTGTTCTACTGTTTGGTTCAACCACATAAGACAGAGATCCTTTTGAATTTGGCTCTTTGGAGGAACATTGATATGCACATAGTAAGATGTAAGATGGGAGGGAATGTAATAAAGTATTCTGGATACTGACATGTGAACATTACATTTCATGGCATGTCACTTGGGCTCATATTTGAATGATATGCACTTTTGAAGCAAAACAACAATGTTTTCTGAAGTGAAGATCTCTCAAGATACCATAACCCTAAATAACACGGCAGAGTGGAAATGTATATACTGTGTATCTATACATATATACAGCAACTACAGAAAAGCCAAAGAACTGTGACTATCAGGGAACAGCACTTGTGGAAACCTAATACACCCCTGATGGACAGCAGGGAGGCTTCAGAAACACATGGTGTTAACTTGTACTTTCAGTAACATGGATATTGTCTACTTTCTGCTGGAACCTGATTTCTGAAAAAATATAAACACTATGTGAGTTTTGCTGCATGGTTCTATACTGTTTCTCAAAGCAGCTTGACTGAATCAGACTGACAGACCCGCACCTACTCCCCCATCCACCCATGCCCCAAAGACCAGGGGTCACGACACCTGACCCCTCCCCCTGCAGGGAGCTCCTGTTCTGTCTGATCCTGTTTAATGAACTGAGTCCGACTGAACACCCTGAGCTAAGAAGGTGCTGATGGTTTAATAAGGTGCTGTGTGTGTGTGTGTGTGTGTGTGTGTGTGTGTGTGTGTGTGTGTGTGTGTGTGTGTGTGTGTGTGTGTCTGTGTGTGTTTGACAGTGAGAAGAGCTTGAATTGGTATTTGTTGGATATGAGTGAGTAGATTTGGAATACATTTACACCACGAAGAGTTTTGTGTGTCTTCATCAAGTCTGTGTTGAGCTAAAACCAACAAACACTCCTCCGTCTCTACAGTGTACTGATAATCAACAGAACAGTTAACAGTTGAACATCACTCACACACACACACACACTCACACACACACACACACACACACACACACACACACACACACACACACACACACACACACACACACACACACACACACACACACACACAGTGATTTTCCACAGCTTGTTGGATGTTATGACTTCAAACATTAATCTAGACGAAACTCACAAACTGTGTGTTTAGGAGAAACCCGGTAATACAGAGGCTACTTGGCTTATTCAACAAGGAAATGAGCCTGTTTGCTATGGTTTCTAAAGTAATCCATTCTGGATTCACTTTTTAAACTAACATAGTGGGTGGGATACAGACAGGCCTGGGTCTAAATATGTGCAGCCTGCTGCCTTACTAAGCATGGTCATTGTACCAGTGCTGGGGAAATACATATAGCCCATTGTGGAAGCAAAGCAGTAGCCAAAAATAAAATGTGACCACAAAAGTGAGAGGTGGGGAAGATGGAGACAATGAACTTACAAGAGAAATCAAGGATGCAAGGACTGAACAAGGCCACAGTAAACATTACAGTGTTACCTTGTTTAACAACTTTAACTGTAGAATAACCCTGAGCTAATTTGTGTCATCTGAAAAATGGTGGAACACAGCACTGTTCATATTTTCATCAGAAACCACTCAGACGTTTATGTTATCCTGAGAACCACAACTTAATCATTGTATTGTCTCAAGATGACAAACGGTAATTATACAATAATGTCTTAATTGCAATATTGTCTATATATATAACTAACTTCAACAATCTCATCGTCTAAGCCATCAACCTGTCTTTTAGACCCGATTCCAACTAAGAAGTTTTACCCTTAATTAACACCTCGTTATTAAATATGATCAACCTGTCTCTATTATCAGGCTACGTACCACAATCCATTAAAGTAGCTGTAATAAAACCACTTCTTAAAAAGCCTAGTCTTGATCCAGAGGTTTTAGCCAACTATACACCGATATCTAACCTACCCTTTCTCGCTAAAATCCTTGAGAAAGCAGTCGCAAAACAGTTATGTGATTTTTTACATAATAATAGTTTATTTGAGGTTTTTCAATCTGGATTTAGAGTTCATCATAGCACAGAGACGGCACTGGTGAAAGTTACCAATGACCTTCTAATGGCATCAGACAAATTACTTGTCTCTGTTCTTGTCTTGTTAGACCTCAGTGCTGCTTTTGACACTGTTGATCATGACATTCTACTACAGAGACTGGAACATTGTGTTGGCATGAAAGGAACCGCACTAAGCTGGTTCAAGTCCTATTTATCTGAGCGATCTCAATTTGTACTTGTTAACGATAAATCCTCCATGACAGCCAAAGTCAGTCTTGGAGTTCCGCAGGGTTCTGTACTTGGACCTATTCTATTCACCTTATATATGCTTCCTTTGGGCAATATTATAAGGAACCACTCTATAAACTTTCATTGTTATGCGGATGATACCCAATTATATCTATCAATTAAACCAGACGAAACCAAACAATTGGCTAAACTTCAAGCATGCCTTAAGGACATAAAAACTTGGATGTCTAGCAAAATTTTGATGTTGTATTTGTACTATGTTGTTTATCCTGTACACACGACATCTATTGCACATCTGTCCATCCTGGGAGAGGGATCCCTCCTCAGTTGCTCTCCCTGAGGTTTCTTCCATTTTTCCCCCTTTAATTATGGAGTTTCTGGAAGTTTTTCCTTGTGCGATGCGAGGGTCTAAGGACAGAGGGTGTCGTAACCTGTACAGTCTGTAAAGCACACTGAGACAAATGTATCATTTGTGATATTGGGCTATATAAATAAATTTGATTTGATATACAGTATATCTCAAAAGTGAGTACACCCTTTAGATTTTTGCAAATATTCTGTTATATCCTTTCAGGGGATAACATTATCCTACTGAAACTTTGATATAACTTAAAGTAGTCAGTGTGCTGCTTGAATAACAGTATAGATTTATTGTCCTTTGAAAATTACTCAGTACACAGCTGTTAATGTCTAAACAGCTGGCAACAAAAGTGAGTACACCCCATAGTGAACATGTCTAAATTGTGCCCAAAGTGTCAATATTTTGTGTGACCACCATTGTTATCTAGCACTGCTTTAACCCTCCTGGGCATGGAATTCACCAGAGCTGCACAGGTTGCTTCTGGAATCTTCTTCCACTCCTCCACGACGACATCACGGAGCGCACGGATGTTGGACACCTTGCACTCCTCCACCTTCCTCTTGAGGATGCCCCACATGTGCTCAATTGGGTTTAGGTCTGGAGACATACTTGGCCAGTCCATCACCTTAACCTTCAGCTTCTTCAGCAAGGCCGTTGTCATCTTGGAGGTGTGTTTAGGGTCATTATCATGTTGGAAAACTGCCCTACGGCCCAGTTTCCGAAGAGAGGGGATCATGCTCTGCTGCAGGATGTCACAGTATATATTGGAATTCATGTGTCCCTCAATGAAATGCAGCTCCCCAGTGCCGGCAGCACTCATGCAGCCCCAGACCTTGATGCTGCCACCACCATGCTTGACTGTAGGCAAAACACATTTGTCTTGGTACTCCTCACCAGGGTGCCGCCACACACGCCGGACACCATCTGACCCAAACAGGTTTATTTTGGTCTCATCAGACCACAGGACATGGTTCCAGTAACTCATGTTCTTGGATTCATTGTCTTCAGCAAACTGTTTGCGGGCTTTCTTATGCATCGGTTTCAGAAGGGGCTTCTGTCTGGGGCGACCGCCATACAAACCGATTTGATGCAGTGTGCGGCGTATGGTCTGGGCACTGACAGGCTGACATCCCACTTCTGCAACCTCTGCAGCAATGCTGGAAGCACTCGCACGTCTATTTTTGGAAACCAACCTCTGGATATGACGCTGAGCACGTGGACTCAACTTCTTTGGTCGACCCTGGCGAGGCCTGTTCCGAGTGGAACCTGTCCTGGAAAACCGCTGTATGATCTTAGCCACTGTGCTGCAACTCATTTTCATGGTGTTGGCAATCTTCTTATAGCCAAGGCCATCTTTGTGAAGCGCAATAATCCTTTTTTTCAGCCGCTCAGAGAGTTCCTTGCCATGAGGTGCCATGTTGTCCAGCATTCAGAGAGAATTGTGCCCAAAACACCAAATTTAACAGCCCCGCTTATCATTTACACCTGAATCCTTGTAACACTAACGAGTCACATGACACCAGGGCGGGAAAACAACATCATTGGGCACAATTAGGACATGTTCACTATGGGGTGTACTCACTTTTGTTGCCAGCTGTTTAGACATTAACAGCTGTGTACTGAGTAATTTTCAAAGGACAATAAATCTATACTGTTATTCAAGCAGCACACTGACTACTTTAAGTTATATCAAAGTTTCAGTAGGATAATGTTATCCCCTGAAAGGATATAACAGAATATTTGCAAAAATCTAAAGGGTGTACTCACTTTTGAGATATACTGTATATATATATATATATATATATGTATATATTACCATTGTTTTCATGGGAAATGGACTCAAATGCCTCATTATCTTGGATAACATCATTCTGTATTTAGGGATGAACCAATATTAGTGGGTTTCTGTTCTATGTTCTATGTTCTATATTCTATGTCTGTGGGGAGCTGAGGTTAATGCATAAAGCTTAAAGACCAAGAGTGACACGGCGTTTGCTGTCGGGGCTCCAACCCTGAGGAACTTAAACTGCCGTCTTTAAATCACCTTCAACACTCACTTTGACCAATCGGCTTTGCTTCATTATTTTATCTGTTCTTTTATGTATACCTTTCTGTTCTTTTTATTTGTTGACTATGATTTTGTATTTAATTGTTCTCCTGCTTTCTTTTATTTGTCCTTGTTTGTGAAGAACTTTGTAGTGGTAGTTTTAAATATATTATACAAATAAAGTTATTAGTATGATTTATTATGACTTATGACAAAAATAACTCAGAAAATTAAAAATTAAAGTTAAAAAACACTGCAGGTAGTTTTTTGCTTGAGAAACAGAGCTTCCACAAAGAAATCTGGTGGATCAATACTTTGTGATGAGAAAGGCTATCTGAGGTATACAGAGAGTGAAAACCAAACAAATGACTGAACCATAGAGACTGATGCCATCGATTTCCCCTCATTTAAATATAGGGATTCAACAAAGAACTTGTGATGAACTGGTGTGTTGGGGAGCAGCCGGTGCACCTTGGGGCCTCCCGCTACATGAGCAGCAGATTCCACAGAGGCTCTGCTTAGCTGGGAAAGTTGTTTTAGCTTCATGCTCATGGCTTACAGCCCTAACACGCCATCTCTGAATGGCACCACAGAAGTTGTGGCTGCTTCCCTTCTGAACATGAGCTACATGAATGATTCTGACTTGCTTTTTCAAGGCTGATTGCATTAATGTATTTGGATTAAAGATGTCAAAATTGGTAAAATAACTAAGGATGATTTTATTTAACCATTGTTATGCCAGTCTAAACTACTGTTATCAAAATGGAAAGGAATGAAAATGTACTGTGTCTTTAGAGTTTGGCAAACCATGGGACTGCTGTGTATTTGCATCTGTACATGGCTACTCAGTAATGTGATTGTAAAAAGTGGTTCAGATCCAGTTGGTAGGAAAAGGAAAAAATGATACTGAGCTTCACAGCTTGTAGACTTGCCAGCTCTCTCTGCTCTAACACAAACACTTTCTTCTTTGTTTTTGTTGCCTCAGTTGTCTGGGCCAGAGTCAGTAAATGTGAGTCTTTAAAGAATGCATAGACATAATCCTACACACAGACACACACACACACACACACACACACACACACACACACACACACACACACAGACTATTCCATACCACAGACATCCTACACTCTGCTGCACAGTCATGTGTTTCCTATTACTCCATGTCCTGGCAGCAGTCTTTTAGAATCAGCAGTTTATAGCTGGAATCACACAAAAATATGTCTATACACTCAACATACAAACACTAACTCAGAAGCATTTGGAACTGTAACTAACATAGAAACACTCTCCTGCTCACGCTCACTGAGACCTACGTCTTCTAATGCAGGTGCAAGTTATTATGCACACATTCCTGCATGCATTGTGGTCTTTGGGTTTATATCAGTCCATCTGCAATGACGTCTGCAGCTCTGCATCACTGACCTCTTAAATTCTCATCAAGCAACAAAGCAACAGGTTATATTTACTTTCGATACAGTAACAGTCATTTTTTGTGTACTTTTACTAAAGATCAGTAATACTTATACTTATTCTTGTATTTTGGGTAAGATAATAAGGTCTTATAATATGCTTATTAACATTATTATGAGTTAGTAAGACTATTTGTTAAGGCAGTATTAATCAAAGCATCATAAACACCTATATTGTTAGACTATAAGACATTTAGAAGCACTTTTATAGCCTGCTTAGGAACTTTAATAAAAGCCTTATGAGTTTTTATTATAATTGCTTATAATAACATTACAAACACATTTAATGAGTTTGAATAACTTACCTATTATATCATTGTTAAACCTTTACAAACCTGTTTTGTTGCATTAACACATACTTTATTATGCACTCATTAACTATGCACTTATTCACAGTTAGTTATGCTTTTCGCAGCTCCCTCACCTGAAATGAGCACTACATGTTGTGAAGGTTGCTACGATGTCAACTAAGAATACATATAAATACAATGTTTTAGTGGTGAAGCACAAAAACACACCAGAAAGGCAAGTTTCATGATCTCTTCTAGTAGAATTGTTTAGAACTGATGGCTAAATGTCCCTCAGAAGACCTTCTCTGGTCCAGGTGGCCCCTGAACATATTCCTGAACGTTGTGGACCAAACCTTTTGTTGACAGGGTGCAACTTATATGGAACATCTGAAAGTAACATTTGGAAAGTAGAACATTTTTTGTTTTTTCTTCACAGATACTTCCATAAAAAACTAAGTATTCAGTACTTTCACATACTTATATTGCTGGCAAGAGCTTCTGAAATGGAAGTTAGACCTTATTGGGACAAAACTTTCCGTTGAAACCCAGAACACTGATTTGGAGTGACACTGTGACCCACTTTAACAGCATGGCAAGGAGATTGCAGTTAAAGTTAAGTAACCGCCATTCCTCAGCTCGGCTTGCGTTCTGCTGTGTGGGGCTGTGGTGTGGAGTAATGAGTGTACACCAAGGGTCAGAGAATGCTCCGGGTGGAAACGCCTTCATCCACCACTTGCAAACACGCCCACTCGCTGGGGTTCGCCAGGTTCCGATTCCATAAATCCTTGTTTGGGGGTATATTTTTCTTGTTTGGGGCCTGGCTGTCTTCCCCCTCACTGGGGTTTATGTAAGGTGATGGAAACACTGAGAGTAGGGTGGAGGACGCAGATGGGAGGAGAAGAGTGTAACTGGGAAAGCAAAGCAAAGAAGAAAATGCTGGGGAAGTGCATTTGTCGAGCAAAAAGTTGGTATGTGAGAGAGACACAATGGATAAATAGAAGAGCAGAACAGATAAAGTACTGAAGCTAGGAGCCATGAGATATATATATATATATATACAGTGAAGGAAATAAGTATTTGATCCCTTGCCGATTTTATAAGTTTGCCCACTTACAAAGAATTGAACAGTCTATAATTTTAATGTTAGGTGTATTTTAACAGTGAGAGACAGAATATCAAAAAGAAAATCCAGAAATTTACATCATATAAAAGATATAAATTGATTTGCATTTAATGGTGGGAAATAAGTATTTGATCTCCTTGCAACCAACAAGAATTCTGGCTCCGACAGACTGGTTAGATGAGTCCTCTCGCTTTAAGAAAGTACTCCTAATTTTAACCTGTATAAAAGACACCAGTCTCAACTCGTTACCTGTATAAAGACACCTGTCCACAGAATCAATCAATCAGATTCCAACCTCTCCACCATGGGCAAGACCAAAGAGCTGTCTAAGGACATCAGGGACAAGACTGTAGACCTGCACAAGGCTGGAATGGGCTACAAGACCATCAGTAAGCAGCTGGTGAGAAGGAGACAACTGTTGGTGCGATTATTCGAAAATGGAAGAAACAGAAAATGATCATCAATCACCCTCGGCCTGGGGCTCTACACAAGATCTCGCCTCGTGGGGTATCGATGATCATGAGAACGGTGAGGGATCAGCCAAGAACTACACGGGAGGAACTTGTCAATGATCTCAAGGCAGCTGTGACCAGTCACCAAGAAAACTATTGGTAACACACTACGCCGTAATGGATTAAAATCCTGCAGCCCCCGCCAGGTCCCCCTGCTCCAGAAGGCACATGTACAGGCCCGTCTGAAGCTTCCAATGAACATCTGAATGATTCAGAGAAGGCTTGGGAGAAGGTGATGTGGTCAGATGAGACCAACATTGAGATCTTTGGCATCAACTCGACACGTCGTGTATGGAGGAAGAGAAATGCTGAATATAACCCCAAGAACATCATCCCCACCGTCAAGCATGGAGGTGGAAACATTATGCTTTGGGGATGTTTCTCTGCTAAGGGGACAGGACAACTTCACCGCATCGAGGGGAGGATGGACGTGGCCATGTACCGTAAAACCTTGCCCGATAACCTCCTTCCCTCAGCCAGGACACTGAAAATGGGTCGTGGATGGATCTTCCAGCACGACAATGACCCAAACCATACAGTTAAGGCAACAAAGGAGTGGCTAAAGAAGAAGCACATTAAGGTGATGGAGTGGCCTCGCCAGTCTCCGGACCTTAATCCCATAGAAAATCTGTGGAGGGAGATGAAGGTTCGAGTTGCCAAATATCAACTTTGAAACCTTGAGGATTTGTAGAGGATCTCCAAAAAGGAGTGGACCTAAATCCCTCCTGAGATGTGCACAAACCTGGTGACCAAGAAACGTCTGACCTCTGTGCTGGCCAACAAGGGTTTCTCTAAGTCATGCTTTACAAGGGGATCAAATACTTATTTCACACCATTAAATCTCCACATTTAAGAGTAGGCTAAAGACTTTCCTTTTTGATAAAGCTTATAGTTAGGGCTGGCTCAGGTTTGCCCTGGATCAGCCCCTAGTTATGCTGCTATAGGCTTAGACTGCCGGGGGACACCTCCCTGCTCTCTTCCTTCTCTCCCTCTCTCTTCTTCTCCCTCTCTATCTGTATGCATTTATGTAAATGTATGTTACTAACTCACCATCCGGGGTATCATCCCCGGAGTGTCTGTCTCTCATGTGGCAGGTTGCCACTGATAAAGTTTACGTCAGGATCATGAATCGTGACAGCGCCTGCTGACCTGGTCCTGCTGGACACCGGGAAGCCTTATTGACATTTTCCTGGATTCATCCATACTTTCTATTTCTTTTTTTTTCCAACACAACATAATTTCTGTCAAATGTTGTATTTGTACTATGTTGTTTATCCTGTACACACGACATCTATTGCACGTCTGTCCGTCCTGGGAGGGGGATCCCTCCTCAGTTGCTCTCCCTGAGGTTTCTTCCATTTTTTCCCCTTTAATTTTGGGGTTTCTTTTAGGAAGTTTTTCCTTGTGCGATGCGAGGGTCTAAGGACAGAGGGTGTCGTAACCTGTACAGTCTGTAAAGCACACTGAGACAAATGTATAATTTGTGATATTGCGCTATACAAATAAATTTGATTTGATTTGATTTGATTTGATTAAATGCAAATCAATTTATATCTTTTAAATAATGTAAATTTCTGTATTTTCTTTTTGATATTCGGTTTCTCATTGTTAAAATACACCTACCATTAAAATTATAGACTGTTCATTTCTTTGTAAGTGGGCAAACTTACAAAATTGGCAAGGGATCAAATAATTATTTCCTTCACTGTATATATATATATTTTAACACTTTGTTAAAACCTCGCCTCTGTTCTCTTAGCTTCACCTATGCACCAGCAATGTGAACAACTGATCGACAGTGGAAGGCCCCAGTTGCACAACTCCACATAATGTTAACTATCCAGCAATAGCAGTTTAAGCTTAAACTATTCAACATGTAGGCTGTTGTGTCTGTTCCACTCAGAGTGGAAGCTAGCTAGCCCTGCTAATGTTAGCTCTAATTCTCCTATCAGCACAGCAGTTATATGACCTGCTGAGTGATTGACAGCTCCTGCACTCTCAGTGCTGTGCTCATCCTGCATTACAGGAAGGACCACAAATGTCTGAACCAACGGGAACCAATCCAACCCGAGCTGATTAGAAGTCATCCATGGGGGACCATGACTATCTACACCAACACAATTCCATGATAATCCAGCCAATATCTATTTATGTATTAGTTTATTTGACAGGGACAAAGCAAAAAACACAGTTACAGTTACAAAAACGTGACACACATTACACTGCATTAGGGTTTGTTGCCAAGGCGACCCCTGTCCCTGGTTAGACTTTACTAAAAAGACGGTGAAGTCATAATAAATAAATAGACTTTCTCATACATGATCATACAAAAATGACAATATTTCCATCCTTTTACAATAATTTTACATGAGTTGCGTGAGTGAATGTGCGCACGTCTGTATGTTCATTAGATGTGTATATGTGCAAAATATGAATATGAATCATATGTTTTTGATCCATTAGGTTTGCTCGTTGACTGTGACAACCTGCCTCCATACAGTAACGCAAAAGGATACTTGTGAAAATATCATTGCATGCAGACATAGTTTAGCTGACCTAAATGAGTAATAATCAGAAAGTAGAAAATGAAATTAACTTAGAATGAAGCTTGGACATGAGTAATATGTGTTAGTAGTTTGCTAATGTAGATCACATTAGACATCAACTGGTGGAAGATATTAGATAAATATGAGTCGGATCAGCCGTGTATAGAAAACTATAATATGAAATTCTAAACACTCTATACATTATGCCTGCAGTTTCTCTGTCACAAACTGGCTTATTTTAAACTCATGGTTTGCTTTGGAAGTATGCAATATTAACATCACATGTTGTTCATCTTGTGGTTTAAAACAGTAACAACTACACACGTCTTACATTAGCTCTACTCGTACATGTCCCTGATATAGGATGCTTCAGTTGATGTTAAAGTTATTTAATGAATATTTGTTGTGTTCCCACTGTTATAAGCTGTGCCTGATTACATGCCTTTGGAAGTCAATTGGGGAAGAAAAAGCGGTTTGGAAACTTGGCTTGATTACAAGTTAGGGTGTTTTATTTAAGAGCAGTTAGCTTTGTCGAGGCAGCTGAGCGTTTGCCAAACTCTTGGTGAAAGGCTCTACTAAATTCATCGTCATTCCATGACAGCTTCAGTAGCTGTTTCAGGGTGTTTGCAAGTAAAATCTGTGTGTGTCTCTCTACACGTCAAGCAAATGTGCCAAGAAAAATAGTAACAAAACAAAGCCTCAAGCGCTGCTAGCATTCCCTGGAGGCTCACATCCCACAACATTAAAGTGTTGGAACCCACAAGAAAATCAAGATTTTGCTCTATCCATACCATTAATGTGGATACAAATGTAACTGAAAAGTATATGCTGAAAGTGGCACAATGGAAAGGTTTATTTAAATTGAATAGGTTAATGCTGTTGGGAGGTGTGCAGTACGTTTCCTGGCAATCTTACTATTAGATTATGTTATTTTGTGTTTAATACTGGGATCTTGGTTTGAGGGTGGTGTTAGAAAAAATCTCATCCATTACAAAACTTAAAAAGGTTCAAACAAGTGGAAGTTTTAGCCTGATGGTGGAAAAAACATTCTCACCATGCAGTCACCTACAAAAGATAATGATTGTCCAAAATGTTTCGGGTTCATCCTCTGAGGTTCATAAATGTGTTAAATACCGTAATTTCCGGACTATAAGCCGCGACTTTTTCCCCATTTTTCGACCCTGCGGTTTATATAACGGTGCGGCTAATCTATGGATTTTTACAGCTAACGGCCACTAGGGGAATTCCTAAATCTATGGATTTTACAGGTTACAATCCACCGGATGCCGTAAAAGAGCGCGTGGTACGAGAGACAGACGGACATTACGAGAGCGAGACAGTTTGTGAGACACCCTCATTATGGAAAAAAAAACGTAGAAATGCACTCCATTCCAGTTGTGATTCCTGGGGGCACAACGAAGCATCTGCAGCCACTCGACATCTGTGTCAATCGTGCGTTCAAAGTGGCACTACGCGTTCAGTGGGAGGCGTGGATGACTAGTGGCGATAAATCATTCACCAAAACTGGTCGCATGCGAAAAGCAACTTTCGCTCAAGTTTGCGAGTGGATCCTGACAGTGTGGAGGAGTGTTAAAACATCCACGATCACCAACGGGTTCCGAAAGGCTGGAATGCTGTGTGATGAAGAGGAGGACGCCGCCACAGCTGAGGCCTTTCAGAGGCTGTTCGATTCCGACAGTGACGAAGAGGAGTTCGTTGGTTTTGAGAGCGACATCGAAAGAGAGAGGAGAGTGGCTGACGAAGCCACCCTGAGCCTGTTCGTTTCCGACACTGAAGATGAGGACTTTGGTGGTTTTAGTACGCAGGAAGAAGATGAAGATGAGGATTAATGAATCCCCTCTGTGCACGAACCCTTACATATGTTAATTAAATATTAAAAAACCTGCGGCTTATAGTCCAGTGCGGCTTATATATGTACACATCAGTCAATTTAGCTTCTGCGGCTTATATTCAGGTGCGTCTTATAGTCGGAAAATTACGGTACATGTCGCGGCACTCTGCCCATTAGATTTTAATACTTGCGATGTGTTCAAGAGGAAATCTTGATTTGACGCTGGTGTAAGATGGCAAGCCAGGTCATCAAAATAATCCTCTGGGGATCATGAAAATCCACACCAATATGAATGGCAAATATTTGACAGGCAAAAACAGTGATAAGGGCTCAAAGTATGAAGGGAACACCTTGATACTTTGACAAGCCTAGAAGGCCTCAGGGAAGGCAAGCGATGATTATGTTGCTGCTCTGCCTCATCTAAACGACCAAAGTGCGGCTGCATGCAGCTGACTACAGAAGATCTCTATCTGGATGCTTTATTGGAGGAAGCTCAGCAGGCAGACCTCTGTACACCTCCAGTATTCTGACAGCACCTCCTGGAACTACACTCATTGGACTCTATGACAATACAACTGATGGTTTATTCATCAGCTGAGCAGAGCAGGGCGAGAACCCTGTGATCACAGCTCATCTACATATCCATTGCTGTGCACCGATGAACCAGTGGGGGAAGGGCTGATCAATGCCTTTGCTGGCATAGATTTATGTATACCCACCTCCAAGTCCATATGGTTTATAAAATCTAAGACATTTACAATTTTTTGCAATTGTGACTTTAGTCATCAAAATGAAGGAACAAAGCAGGCAAAAGCAGTCTCTTTTTGAGGATGTGATAGATAATCAACACTACTGAGATAACTTGCTTCAGGAGGATGGACAGACTGGCTCACTAAAATGTGCTATGCTTAGGCTCCCACCAAAATGTAAGGCACCAAAGATTGTGAGGATAACCACTTACAACTTCAGCATTTTAAAATACACTTGTATCTTCTGGCTTCTCTCTATAACATATTCTAGGGAAGAATTCAGTGCCTCTATACAACCAGTTAAAACATTAAAGCCTGAACATTGCAGAAACACTGCAGTTTGATCTCTTTGACAGGCTATTTATATAGCAAGACTTAAACCCTCACCCAACTGAGGCTCACAATGAAGACATCAACACACCGCAGCTAGCCTAATCTCTCTCAAGATAAATATGTCATGAAAATGATAGTAGAAAAAAGACTTTAAAAGTCTGTTTCCATTCTTTTTCAGTGTCACCAACCATTCCCTGCATCAAGAGATTAAATGATCATATGTAAGTGAAAACTGGTCTTAAAAAAACAGCAACCTAGTCACATGTTCATGAAGCTTGGTGAAATAGTAGTAATATAAAATTGAGTTTTAGAGTTATTTGTCTCTGCTGGTAAAGAGCTTCATGTGTCTGATGCTGGCAGTGCTCTTCCTCACCAAAGTGAACTGGTTGCTGCCTTATTTTTAGTTACAGTATGCATCAGGTTGTGTTTGCCTAGGTTCATTTTAGGTTAACACATTAGCTTTTTAACTTCAGTCATATTGGTTTTAGGGGGTTAGTTGAGTAAAGTAATGACACTTGTTAGATTTCTCTCTGTAAGACATGTCGGAGTAAAGGCCTTCACTGAACAGCTAGCATGTAGGGTTAGAGGTCAGTATTAGCTTAGTTTATGGTTTTAGAGACCATCACCACTTGTGATTCTGCTGCTGAAGCAATTCAATAATTTCACTAAGAAAAACCCCTAACCCTAACCCTAACCCCCTAACCCATAAATAAATATTATAAAAAAACTATTATAAAAGCAAAAACTGTGTACAAGATACATAAATATACAAAAAGAGAAATACAATAAGCATATGACAAATTACTGTGACAGTATGTACAGTATATCTGTATTAAAAGGGAAAGAGCTGTGGGGGTTGTATTGTGAGAAATGTGCAAAGAGGTGAACATAAATACTGGACTCTGTAAAGCTTTGACGTGACAGTGTGCAGACCAGACTCCCACTGCAGCCAACTGATATGGGGGTGTACGGCGCAAATGAAGAGCCAAGAGGCCAGTAGGTTAATTTAAGAGCTCTGTGGTGTCACTTGGAGTCTGCTGCTCACCCTCTGTTTAGGCTTCTTGCTTCTACTCTGCACACTCATACACACTCTGCACACACTTCATGCATCACTTTTCTCTCAATTTTGAGAAATATGTAATAGGCGGTTGGTCTTGAGAGCACAACCGCAAGATCAGATAGTTGTGGTGGCCTCCTGGCAGCTGTGGTGTCTTTTTCCTGTGAATCACAGCTTGTGCTGAAAAGACTGGGTGTTGCCCACACTGGAACATGGATACCATATCCTATTCCAAAGAACGTTTGTTTGGAAAAAACACCCTGACATTTTGAATTGTTTGGCTGGAGATAGTATCGACAAGCATTGTTCGCGTTTGAATGTGTAGAGGAAAATACACACAAAACATGTTGATCCTTCTATATTTTCAGAGTATTTGTACATTTGAATTAGCCACGTAACATTTTATTGTATATTTTGCTCATCGTTTTTACTCTGTAGCACTTTGAGTTTTGTTTACGCAAATGAAAAGTGCGCTTATAAATAAAATTTATTATTATTATTATTATTATTATTATTATTATTATTATTATCAAGTTTTGACTGAAACAACAATAATTTTAAACGTGACGTTGCACATATTGTGCTCCAAATTCAATCAAGCTCGAACCCAGTAAACAATATGCAATGCCTGTGAGCATGTATACAACAGTAAATCAGCCGTCTAAGCATGTTAGTATCCCTCCATCACAATAAAGGGGTTGCTGTTTGGGGCTGTGAAAGCTGCTTTATTGAGGCCTAAATGGCTGCATTTAGTGAGGAAATCAGCTTGAACATACCATTCTATTTCTGTAAGTTCTCCTCTCTTTCTAATGGGATTATAGGCAAATTGAGACAGAGAGGGCATGGCACATAGAGCAAATTTAGGTATTTAGGATGGGGGGAGAGAATGTGAGTAAGAGCCTACAACTGCATAAATGCATGTGTATGTGTCTTTTCATTTACCTGTGTCTGTTATAGCATGTATGTTTGTAGATATGCCCAATAGTGTTTGGGTATTTAAAAGGGTGCATTACTCAGATAGTAAGATGTGCCTACATAGGCGGGTTCACAACAGGAGTAAAATCAGGGCAGCAGCAGCACTCCTTAGTTAAATACAGTGTTGACGGATGAGAACATTTAATATAAAATGGGATATAATGAAGTAAGGCTCTCGGGCAATCAGTATGGCTCAACATGCAGCACGCTCTCAGCGAGAGCCAGCGGCATCCGTGCAATCATGTCATAAGCAGCACATCTTCATGGGGATGTTAATAGACAGGATTGGGAGACGTCCACCGGACAAGGACCACATACATGTTCCTTGCCCCCTTCACAATATGCCAGGGAAACATTAATTCAGCACCCCCCCTTAATTGACAGCAACAAATAGTAAGTTTGTACACAGTTGCAGATAAAGATGAGGCTACACTAACATTATTAGTATTATAATATTAGTAGCATGATATTCCAGTGGTGATTCTGTAGGAGTGTTTCAGACTTGGGTGATCCAAATATTATTAAATATAAATAATATGGATGTGTAGTGCAGGAGCCCGGCATTTTTCCTTACCTTAACTGTTGTCAGGTACAGATATTGAAGAAAGAGATTATTTCAAAAACTCCAATTCCTCCAATTATGATGTTTTTGTCTGGCGTTAGGGTTGGATATTTCATACTAGACTTCATTATCTAAAAGCCAGATTGTCATGACATTCATGCTGCCAAGCAGAAGAAGCCTTTTGATCTAAATGACCCCACGATATTTCCTTTAACACCAACTTTAGAGCAATTCTTTTTGTCAGGCCTACTACCGATAAGACTCCGACAACGGCAAAGTCATGTTGTTCTGTTTAATAGTTTCTAATTGTGGGTTTAGTGAAGATTGCGCCCACTAAAGGCCGTCCGCAGGGCATTCCACTTTCAGTTTTGTCTTCTGCTGTGTGAACTTTTGCAGACATTTTCCGACTAGCAGCAACTGAAAGGCCTGGTGCATATTGCTGCCACTGGGTGATGAATAAGTAGAGAAACATGCTGTTACAATGCGGTGTAGAGGGGAGGACCCAAACGCAGTACACATGATGCTTTAATGAAACAAAGCTGAAAAATACAAAAGGTAAAAATTATACATAAACCAGGGAAGACACGAGGGAGCACAAGGGAGCACGAGGGAGCACGAGGAGGACGCACAAGCACGAGGGAGCACACCAGGAAACATCAATGCAACATGGATGACGAACAGACCAGGAACACTGGGACAGACATATATAGTACAGGATATATACACACAGACACTAATCAAGGGAACAAGACACAACTGGAGGAGAAAGGCAAAGACACAAAGGCAGGGTGGATGGACACAGGAGGATCAAATCAACAATCACAGGGGGAGGGAAAAACACAAGGACAGGAAGTATAAAAAGACATGACATATATGTAATAATGTGATCATATGTGATGGTCGTCGTGAACACCTGAAGGCAATCTTAGAGGGGCGTGTTCGACAGCGCTCTCCTCCACCATCATCAGGATGCTCTTCTTCCCTCCAGTAGAGTTCCACACTCTGTGAGAAGGTATGGCAAGGAGCTGTTCTCGAGACACCTTACTAAGACACTGAATGATGGTTTCTGCTTTCATTGGTCAAGCATCTGTATATTAATGTGATGATAAAGGCTTTACTGGTTGTATACTGGTGTATTTCAAACAGAGCGGGTCTCTTACAAGTTTACAAAGTTCTGAGACGCTGTGGTCTGGAGCAGAACTAACAATAACAAATAAAAGCAACAGATGCTACTGAGGAAGCAAAATGGCCACTGATAAATACACATGGGGGTCCTGTAAGTCTGCACTGCCCAATAACTGTGTTGCCTGACAGTCTACTGTGTGTAGGTAAACATGACAAAATGGCACTTTTTCTTATATAGAGTCACAATAAAAAGTCTATAAAATGCAGTGCACTCCATTGAATCTAATCATACAGTCATGAATATTCGTACATGTTTTCCCTAAAGAAAACAAGAGCAGAGTCAGTGGATTTACATTAGATTCCTGCTCTGTCCTCATTAGATTTTCTCCTGGAGAGAAAAGAGTAAGATGGGATAGGGATGATAATTATAACATGCCATGTAATTAGTCTAACCCTCTCCTCCCCACCAGCTGTACATTCCATAATCCATATTCAAATGCAGCACTGACACAGAAACAGTGTTGTGTAGACCAAAGAGCACCACTGGCACTGTTCAGCGCTTGGTGCCAGCCTTGGGGATGTGTTGTGGGCTTTTTAGAAAGATTTGGAAGAGTACAGTCATTTAAAGGGCCGCTGGTTTGGATAATGAGCTCTGTGTTCCTCTCTCTTACAGAAAGAAATGCAGACAAACACAAACACAACCGAATGAGAGACTGCAGAGCTGGTCTCCATCCAAATCCTTCTTCTATCCATTTTACTTCCTCTAACTGTACAAGAAACATTGCGTTATGATTAAATAGGAGAAAATTAAGGCATGTGATTCTTTTATAAATCCTTCATCTTTTGTCCTTACGCAGCATCCGCAAGAAAGCAGTTCACATGCTGCTGTTTGGCCTCCAGTTTACAATTCTGTGTGATGAAGATTTAGTTCAGCATCGCCCCCTCTGGAGAACACTATTGTCAAGTGTATTAATTAGCCTATTTTGTGTAAGTATAACAATCTGCATAGTTTAGTTAATTTACGGGGCATGCATAAGAATGATGGAGGAGGATTGCAGAGGAGGAAATGTGCTTGGGAAATTTGTTTCATATTTACATAATTATTTAGAAGCTCCTGCTGATGCTGAAACTGACATTTTGGGCTTTAATTTATTCCGAAAAGACTTGTGTTTGCTCAGGGATTGTGCACAGGGACTCAGCTGGTTAATCAAGCATATGTATAATTCATTTTCCAAGCATGGGGTCTGGCACTGAGGCTGTTAAGATGAGCATTTCTAAATGTAATATTTTCACTTTCTCCCTGTGAAGTCGAAGCCATATACTCTGAAGACTTGGACTATATCAATACGCCCAACCTAAACATCACATCATGTAATAGGATGATATTCTGAGGATGACAATATGGATCTACTACTGACTCCCCCGTTGCCCCTCCTCCTCCTCCTCCTGCCTCCAGCCCCAAAAGTCAGTCTCAGGCTGCTTACACAAACAATTAGAAGATATTTTTGGCTTCCAAAAAAATAAAATAAAAATAAATCATTCAGTAATTGTGCCTTCTGTTAGAGCAGCCACATTGCTTCAAGTTTACAGAACTGGGTGGTGATAGCCTAGTGGTCTGGTGGTACGTCTCCAAACCAGAAGGTTGTCAGTTCAATACAACCTTCAGGGCTGCCACCATTGTGCCCTTGAGCAAGGTACTTAACCCTGAGTTGCTGCAGGGAGACTGTCGCTCTGGATAAGAGCGTCTGCTAAATGACCTGTAACGTAAAAAGAACTGAAACACACACACAAAACAAACCTGCAGAAACACACACATGAAGTAGATGAGCAGAGATTGAAGAGTGAATAATCTCTATGAAGCCCACGGCTCAGGACAAACCAGCAGAGACCCCATTTACACTTAAAAAGACTGACGTACTGGGCTCTCTATGATTAAGATGTGTCAACAGCAATACTGGCAGGGGGGGGGGGGAACATTAACATTTTATTCTTAAATCAAGTGAATTATCTTATTAATTATCTGGTTGATTTTGCTGGTTATTTGGGCATGATGGTTGCATCCTGAGTTTGAGACTGAACTATCCTGTGAGCCTGGAGCCTGTGAAGTAAGACACAGTGGAAGCTTTGAAACATAAGAAGTTTGCTCTGGGTGAGGGCTACTTTTGTTTCAATTAGAACCAAATTCTGTAAGTCGACCTCCAACTGATGTCATGTAGCTGTTAACACAGACTGGACCCTCCCGTCGCTTTGTACAATCAATCAAACTACTTCATATGCATCAGAGTAGAAGTAGGTCACACTGACTAGATCACATGACAATATTATAAATAATACAGTAAAATAACTTGCATCATGATGAGACGTTTTGTGGGTTAGAAACTAGAAGCAGGAACATTTTATAGCCTTTTGTAATTCATGTCAGCCAACCCAACCATCTTTACATTAGCTGCTGATGCTTAGCATGGCTGCAGGGTAGAAAATAAAGCGGTGACTGTTAGTGAGCAAAGTCAGCGATGTAGAGTGAGGTAGTACAGAATAATTGTTAAACTCTCCGTGAGAAGCTCTTTCATTAAAAGAAGCTGAGCTGCTTGGAGGTGAATGTGAAAAATGCTAACTATTCGGATCAGGAAGTCAGCTAAGCAAATAAACAGAATAATAACATAACAACATAATCAGATTACACTAGATGGCAGAAAAAGTGGGGTTTTGTGCAGGAGAGAGATGTGACTTCCTGCTGAGAACAGACGTATAGCTGCAACTGGTTAAACACGCAAAGGGTTAATAAGCTGCCAAACACCCCAAGTGCTGGCTTCACAGGAGCCGGGGCTGTGCTGGGAGCAGGGCTGGGGGGGATGCCGGACCTCCCTGTGTCCCACTGGGACAAAGTGAGATTCGCCCGCCCCGCGCCCCCTCCCCCACTACCACTCCTCTCTCTCCCAGAGTGCTGAAGCTTTAAGTCTGTCTCCCAGGTAACACACACACACAGCTGCTGACAGACAGACAGACACATTCTTAATAACAGGCCCTGCAGTGCAGAAAGCGCAGAGCCTTGTTAGCCAACAACTAGGCGTGAAATCACTGCACCGTACCCCCACCACGATGAGTCAATCTATACCTCCTGTTTCTCTTTGTTCATGCCTGTGTGTGTGTGTGTGTGTGAGTATATGTGTGTTAAAGATGAGTGTGTTTGCTGGTTTTCCTCCAGGCCACGCAGAGCTCTATCTTTGACTGGGTTGGCTGTCTTTTGTTTAGACTCCTCAACTGCTCCGCTCTAACACACACCTCATGATGTGCATCCTAAATACAATATCAGAGGATTAAGTTAACTTTCCTGACTTTAAATGAGAAGGACTTTATTCAGAACATTTCCATACACCTGTTACTGTGCACACTTTGAGTATGCACATAAAAAGATGAGGGGAAATGTCTGGAATGTGAAAAAAACATACATTGTGTAAATATGATTTGCTTCCCTTGCTGAGGTGGAACGTTAGCCTATTGATAGCTTATCGTTAGCCTGTCATAGAGAAAATTATAAAACAAAAAGCTGATGGAAAACAATTTCACTTAAATAAATTAGATGTTATATGACCTGTTTCTGTTCCTTATTTATTTTCTTGAAATGTAGACTCAGCGTCAATAAATAGAGCCAAAGTCTTGCTAGCGAGCTGTTTAGTATGCATGCTATAATGTGTAACTCATTGCTGTCTCGGTTTCTTTCATTGGCTTTCTGAAAAAGTGAATTGATAGAGGATTCGAATCGAATCCACTTTTTGTCACATTGTGTATTCACATACCTAAGATATGGTTGAGAAAATGTAGCTTGTTGTGCTTTTTTGCATTATTATAAATATCAGCTAGTGATATTCTATATTATTTTCAACATATCTCATTAAAAGCCCCAAACCAACATTAACTGATTCTACTAATAAGTTTACACTGGTACACTGGACATTTTCACACACACACACACACACACACACACACACACACACACACACACAAGTTTATTTTGACTCCACATGCAATGTTCTGCTGCCTCACTACAGCACCAAATGTGAATTAATCCATCGCTGAAAATAGTCTCCAACATATGTCCACCTGTTTAAGTAACGTTTGATAAAAACTACAATGACCAGCTACCCCCATTTCTGCAACAGAAAATACAAATAAAGACGTTGAAATACATTCCTGAAAGTAACAGTAATGCAGTATTAGAAGGGAAGCAGCAATGAAGAGTTTTGGGAACTTTTTTTCTGTAACCTTGTTCTCTCTCTCTTGACAATACTCACATAACACTAGCTGATAAAATTTGTTCCTTGTCAGACATTTTGGAAAAAATGTGTCCAGCATTTGGATTGAAACAAACACATTGGTGCCATCAGAATGCAAACACCACCACTCTCATTTCTATATTCCCAATGTCAGACAGAAACACTGCATCAACACAAACACATCCTGCTATAGTTCTCTGTTTTGTGCCACTGGAATCCTTTACAGAGCCTAGTGAGCAGCAGCGGTTGCCGCAGTGAAGCTCTCTGCTGCTCGTTCTCTGCTGCTCGTTCTCTCCCACTAATCACAAGGTTTTGGGCTGCGGCATTATGCTAACTTACACTGGCAAAGGGGAGGGGCCAAGGGGCTGCTTTGATAAGTTGAGCATGGCGAACATGAATGAGGCAGCGACAGGCGAGGCAAAACACACATTCATTTCTCTCACAATGCCGAGCAGCACTTTTAATTAAACCTTATCCAACATGATGAATAATGCAACAGCTCCCTTGCAATCCACCGTCTCCTTTCTGTTGCTCACCACGCTGTGTTCAACCATCTCATCCAGTCACATGCATACATTAGGCAGAGGAATGGCAGAGAAGAAAGGTTGCTCTTTCTGGTGCACAACATAATAAATATACAAAATGTTTTAGAGTTTTGCCAACAGGGAAACAAGTGGCAGTGCATAAATGAGCAGCAGTGGTTAAGATTGTAGTGTGCATAACATGTCTGCTGTTTGCTTTGTTTAGAACATGACAGAACTGACATAGTGGGAAGGATGTACTACTAAGTTTGCACATGTTGCTGTTCAAAAGGCATTCACAGTCCACACTAAAAAGCAGGTATAACTTTGGCTTGATTCAGCCTCTATAACAAGGTCAAAGGGCTCAGTGTGAAGCTCATGGAGACAAAGTCCAACATAACATGTTCCCCGTGGGAGAGAGGTGGCCTCACTGCATCAGACAAGACCAGCCGCTGAGAAACACATCAGTCCCCCTCTTTTAAACTCATGGACACACTCCTAAAGGGATAGAGAGAGGGTGGAGGAAGGGTGAGAAGGCTGGGAGGGAGGAGGAGGGGCTGCCGGTCAGAGAGAAAGGAAGCAAAAGGGATATTCAGAGCATTGAGAAGTGAAAGGATTGTATGGGAGAGTGAACCCATTACAGCGCAGACTGGCTGGGGCATGGGAAGACACGGAGAGGGCTGCAGGGAGGTGTGGTTGTATTTAGCCCAGAGAGGATCAGCAGTGAGAGGCTTTGTCAGGAAACCTCAGAGACTCTGAACCCAGACAAGCCACAGGTAACCAGCAGGACTGCTGAAGTGAAAGCTGAAATATACGACATGTTTGAAATCAACGTGACTATAAACAAACACGATGGAATGTGTATCTAACACCTGACGTGTTCTTGCATACGTTTTATGAATAATGAACAATGAAAATGTGTCAATTTACCCAAACTACCTAAATGTTTCCACTTAGTGGTAGTGGTGTTTAGATATGCTGATAGTTTAAGCCACAATTCCAAATTATGTATCTAAAACTGCTCACAGCTTCGAAATATTACATTTAAAAATATATATATTGTCCTGCATCCACACATTGCACTGCGCCAGGAAAACTGTTTCTGGAAAAAAAAGAGTTAAAGTTGAATCTTGTATTTTTCAAATGCTTTGATCACCACAAACTAAACTTAATTCATTTCCTCTGTTTAGGGTGAGGACAGCAAATGTTTGCAAATTGATTAAGGTGGTTATTAAGGCTGAAGTCTGGTTTGTATTACAAAATCTTTCATCATATCCAACAAATGAACACCAATAAACTATGATTTCCATGCATTTCTACATCTGTGTGCATGTGTTCAAAAATGTTGGGGTTCAGGGTTAATTAAAGTGTGTACGGTGTGGACAGATGTAAATGGGTACAATACATTTACACATTAGTCAGTGTTCAGAACTTCCCTATAAGAGTTTGGAAATATGTTCAGGACTAAACAACAAGCAACTATAAGAAGCATTTGAAGAGAGCAGTAAGAGAAAGCAGAGAGAGTAAAGAGATGGAGGAGGGGGTGAAGGAATGGGGGGGTTGGAGTGGAATGTGTTGCTGCAGCAGAGCCAGCTACACCAGTGAGTTGTACCAGCCAGTCCCACAGCCCTGCACAGCCCCGATAAAGCTCTGCACTGTCAGGCTGCTGCTGGATGTAGAAGCATTTCTGTGTTCAATCTCTTCATAGCACATGTTTTAAGCGTGTAAAATGGTACAAGTTATGTGGAAAGCAAAAGCTGTGTAGAAAGTCAGAAAACAACCTCAGCCCAACAGAGCTTGATTTTGAACAATTCTGCAAACCACTAGATTACATGCAGTGACAACATTTCAACAACATTATCTGTACATGGCAACTGAGGTTGTTAGGGTTAGGCAACGAAAGGTTAATAAGCACTTACTGTTGGATTGTGCACTGCGGTGCGGCTCCAGCATGAGTCTGAGAGAAAAGCTACACACTCATCCACTACTGACCTTCACAGCCTTACTTTCTGCTTTGCTTTAAATACCACTCCCTCCATTGGCACAGGATGGACATCATGCACTGCAGAATTGTGCAATATAAATGCAATGCCTAGGGATATCAAACTATGCACAAAGCCAAAATATTAGATAAGAAAATATCTGTTGATTGCTGATAGAAAAGGATTTCTAGATCTTGACAGTGTAGAACCTGCTTATTTTCTCCCTCTACTGTAGACAGAGCATGTTGAGTTGTTTGGAGTGTAACAGCAATGTCCCTGGTTTAAACATGGGTGTGAGACCATACTGAATCCTACTGGTATTCGTTACTGACTGACACATGAACCCAATCGGTGACCCAAAGCTATATTTTAGCTTTATTTGATCCATTACTGACCTTTAGCTTGTCATGCTAATGCAATGAATTGGCTACACGGCATATACTTAAAACAAAACCATGAACCCACCCCAAGCCTGAAGTTTTACACAACTTGACGACCTGATACTATGCCCTGTTGGGTCAGGTAGCAGGACTCTGGGTTACATGTCACTCTGTCCCAGTACAGCAAATGATAAAAACACCACAAGGTATATGTGGATCAGTGGAAACAAATCCATTCACTCAAAAAGAAACAACTGAATGCCATCTTATGAGGGAAGCGGGGATGAAATACCATGGAATATCAGAAATACTGATGCTCAATAACAATGAATCCTCATCACATCCTCCTAAATGTATGGAAACCTGCATTGATTCACATTTTATTTCTGCCAAAATGTCTGAGATTTGGGCATAACCTAAGCAACATTTTACACAAAACTACAGAGAGCTGAGGTCGACCAGGCACAAGACCTCCTGACTGTTGTATTCATCCACATTCAGAAAGCGAAGGCTGCTCTCTCTTGTACGCTTATCTCACTGCAGGGGCAGGTCAACTGAACACAACTTCAAAAGGGGATCAATAACCATAGTATTTCTTTGCCCTCTCTATAAACAGGCCCAATGGCAGGGAAGCTTCCCCCCAGCTTCTCCTTTAACACTCCTCCCATTATGCACTTCATTTATTGCCACTCTCTTCCCCTGCAGTGTGGGCTCATGCATACTGGGCCCAGTGTTTCCAGGCCACTCTTATACAGGGCTGCAGTGTGCTGTTAACATGCAGACTCATGCAGAGTGTATAATTTGTGAGTCATGTCCAATTCGGATCGAGTCAGTCTCCTGCTGACTTCCTGCCTGGGCTCGCTGATGAAGGCTGGGAAAACAGATCTGGTACAGTACAGTCACAAGACCCCTCATGCTGGAGCTAACCATCAGAGTGAGACGCTGAAGAATGACTTCGCTCTTTTGGATTAAAGCTGAAATGTTTTGTGCTAAAAGCTTTATCATTTCCTTTTTCAATGTTTAACTTGAAAAAAATGAAGACCATCGCCAGAAAGTCCTGATCCAACTCAGGATAATACACATACACAGTGATTGAATTAGAAATCGAGTGACCCTTTAGAACCGATTCATATTCATTTTGTTCGTATCCCTTATTTGTTATTATATTGTTAGTGCCCATTGATTTCTGGGACAGCAGCCTGTAGCTTATGGTACAGGTCGTTAGTAGGATCTGATGCAGCTGGTAGGCACAGAGGTAGAGACTGTCCCTCAAAATATATAACTGCAACATTGCTAGGTGGCGAATGAAGTGGTAACCGCTAACTGTCTGAACCAGTGGATTGGTCTATCTGCACATCCATCCAACCCGTTGGTCCAAAACAAGATAGCTCAGCATACATTTAACAAATTGCCTTTATATTTGGTATGAATATTTAATGTTCCAGGAAGATGTTTCCTTATCTTTTTGTTGCCCCCCTGACTGAAACAGTCTTTTTGTCTAAGACAAATCATTTCTAATACTCATATCCAGATTGCCATGAAATTTGCTGGGTATCTTTGTCACCTTTGTTGACCCCACTTAACTATTCCTTTAGCACAGGTGATAAAATATTCCTTGTAAACAGTAACTGACTAAATGAAATGGATAGATTGCCATGGAATTCTTTTGATTTTCATGACTTTGTGACCTATCCGACACAACCCTCAGGCCAAACTTTCCATGTCTCCCCCACTGCCAATAAGGCCCTGCAAATAGAAAAAGCATCCGTATGTTGACTCTCTAGGGTCCACTAGAGGGTCTTCACACTTTGAAAGATGTTAATGAAAGCAGTATAGATGCTCTAATTGGCAAACTGATACATATGTATACTGTTCTTCTACTCTGTGAAGGAGGCCCACACACATGTGAAGACACAGACCGAGGCAGACACTTGCACACACACACACTTTCCTCCTCACACAAAAGCTCCTCAGTTTGTTCAGCCCTCCTCAGCAGCTACATGTTCACTGTCCACACACTACACCTTTCAGATTGGCTTCTCAATCAGAATATTTACTAGTGTATACCCAGAATCAATGGGACATACATGTCTTTCGGATGGATGAGAGTCTATGCATGTTCACGTGTCCTCTTATTCACGTAGTGTGCGCTTATATGGATATGTTTGTGTGTCTGTGTGTCTCTAAACTGCACAGAAGCCATCAAATTGTGAAATGAACAATAATTAAATTTTCATTTTAGAAAACAAAAAGTAAGAATTAGAATACAAGAAAAAAACAAGATGAGGTTTAACAGCACGAGACATATTTCTCTAGTTTAGGTTGTAAACTGATACTGTGGTAGTTACAGGTGAGTTATACACACCAATTATTCTCAAGTGGTGTTGCAATATACAGAAACAGTCTGACATCTGAACATTACAAGGCTGCATCGATTTCGGCTCGTTTGCTTATAATAACCCCATCAAAACACCTGAATATATTTTCTTTTCAGTGACATGGAACAAGGAAAGTGTGGACGAGCCTTCAGCAGACACAGAGCACAATTAGAATTCATTTGGAGTGATTTTTCCTGCCACATGACATATCTTTACTCTTCTTTTATCTAAATGTTACACTATGTTCATCAGCTGGTTTCTAACTCTGTCTTTGTACACTATATTCCCAGCACCACACTGTGTTCATCTGAATATCACTGAATACAGATGCCTGCTGCTGCTAGAGATGTACATTTTAGACACAGCTCAATTACATGCAGTCAGGAGTTGTGCAAACTTAGCAGAAGACATGTCCATGTGAGTGGAAAATGTTTCAGCTTGTCCTGTAGCTTTAGGAATGTAGTACAAAACAGAAACAAGAGGAAAAAAGAGAGAGCCTTGGGAAAAATGAAAAGAGAGAAACGGAGGTTCGGGGTTCTGAGATGTCCCACAAACTGAAAGACACTTACACACACAGCTTGTGTGTATGTTGTGAGCTAGCTAAGTCGGTAGTTGCTACAGTATTGGCTGTTATGGACGGACTGAAAAATGCTCCAGTGATCAAATTTGCTAAGAAATGTCAAAAAAAGAAAACATTTACTTCTCTTTGTGTCTGAAAACACACTGGTGGCCGAATTCACAAAGAATGGATTGCGGACGCTGTCAGTTTCATACATTGTGCATCATTTGAAACCGCAATCTGACCCGTCTCAAGGTCACAAAAGATATTACGCTACTGATATTACAGCACAAACACGCCCAAACATTTTTTGCTTCTGATTGTTATCAATTCTCCATGTCAAAATGAAATGTTCAGAGTGCAAGCTTCAGGTCCTGAACGACAGAGTGCAGAGGCATTCCTCAAAACTTCAGGCAGGGGATTTCAACGGGGCAGAGAGAAACTGTCTTTGGAGTTTAATACACCACGATTAGTCAAAAGTGAGAGCGTGATCTGTTGCTATTAGGGCTGATATTTGAGAATTGGAGTGTTTTGGCAATGAGGCTCATTTGCATAGAAAGGGAAATATGTTGCGCTAAATGTCTGTATATTACCTAATTTACATATAGCACAGGAGCAGTGCAGTTAGGGCTGCATTTCACCTGATGACTCTCAGTGTGGCCTAACAAGAGAGGAAATGTGTTTTTATTAGATGCTGTGGTTCAAAAGGCTGCAATGTGTTTAGTGTAACTTCAACTCTATTTGTTAATGTGAGCTCCTTGAGTTTCGTGCTAGTGGCCTGCCATGTCATATTCTGTCATGTATTTGTGACGTTATTGAAGCCTCTTTGCCAGTGAAGTCATTCCTGCTGTAGATCATTTGGTTCTGGCAAAGCTGGCAGAAAAAATACAAACACAAAGTGGGTCACATCTCCGCAACGCTTTCTGCAATCATGTTGAAAATTGCTAAATAAGTAGACATGTCCTCATTGTGCCATTGTGCCATGTACCCTATAGTATGCCCCTTTGCTCGGCCCGCAGATCTGAAGCTTGCAGGTATAAGTCTGTACAGTGACAGTGCTTTGCCTTCCCTGCTGTCTAAACTATCACTGCAGTCATTTCTGATAAGAAAATTGACTAAAAACCTTCAAATAATTGTCCCTTTTTGCTCAGAAAACGTGTCACTGAAATCCAAGGTAGAGGTTATGATGCAAGGAAGGAAGCAACATACATAGAGTATAGAGTACATTTGAACCGTCCCTCTATGTATCCATCTGAGCTCAACTCATTATCCCACAATGCTTTTAATCGCAGAGTGACAAAGTTAAACTCATTAGCATACTTTATTTGACACTAATTCACTCAGCGGAGAAATGAAGCTCCAGATCTACTGCTGCAGAGGAGCTGTTGGCTACACCACATAAGAAATAATTGTTTTTTCTTTTCTTTTTGGAGGAGCAAAAAAGGAAGCACGTACATGTGCGATGCTCATTAGGGAGAGCCATATGGTAGAGGAAAGAGGAGGAGAGGAAGAAACTGGGATATGGAGAGATTGAGTGAAAACAGTACGGCACTTTGACTGCATCGCTTGAAAACATCCTCCATTGTTTACAGCTATTTGGAAGCATTCACCTAACTGCTGTCATATTGTTTTATCTTCCTCTAGCAGTTGCTCTGTTTTTAGTTTAGTTCTCATTAGAAGGGTAAATGTGTGCATTTTACTTTCAACAAAGAGCAGAGAGGAACTGAGAGGTTTTCTTTATAACATTACACCACCAGAAATATACATTAATATATCAGTAATCCTCCTAATAATTCCATGATACACTTGTGAAGGTGGAAGGACGGAGAGCTGAGAGTAATATTGTGACTAGACTTATGATAATGGGAGTCAGATCTCCTCCTACGTGTCGGCCTGATGGCATCTGCTGAATCCACTGATCAACAAATTATACATGAAATCAATTCCTGGACTCCTCCCTCTATGGCCCTCCTCCCTTTCTGTTCTTTAACTCTTTTATTCTCCTTTTACTCTATATACTTTCAGTTTTGTCTTCATTCCTCCTCCTTTGTCCAGCTTCTTCCCACACTCCGCCTCCTCCTTCACCCTCCTCCATTCCTGTCTTTGTCCTCTCCTCTTCTCTCTTCTCCTCTCACACTCAGACTTGACAACAACTAGGGGAAGTTTGTAGTGTGTACTCATGGTGAGCAATGAGCCGACCACAACCCTTCTCCATCCTTCTCCATCCTCCTCCTCCTCCTCCTCCTCCTATATACCTTCCCATCACTTCTTTTTGTCCTGCATAACTGCCTCTTTTCTGACCGTCTGATAGAGCACGCATCATCACATCCAATCCCCTGACCTGTCAATCATCCCCCCACAGAAAGTAGGAGAGAGAGAGAGAGAGGGAGAGAGAGAGAGAGAGAGAGAGAGAGAGAGAGAGAGAGAGAGAGAGAGAGAGAGAGAGAGAGTGGAAATACTTTCACTGTTAGTAAAAATGTTAGCACTACTACAGCTGTGAATGCTATGGCTTCTATAGCTCACTGTAGCTAGTGGGACTGACTCAGATTGCACTATTGTCCCTATTATCACTTCTAATACTGCTACTGTTACTGCTATTACAGTACCACCGCCTCTAATGCTGCTGCAGTTAGTAGTACTACTACCCCCCACTACAGACATGTGGAAAACCTACCCTGACGTGCAAAAATTAATTTTCAAGAGAAAAAAAGATCTGAAATGGGCTCGAGGATAATTAGACCCCAACAGACTCTGGAAGAGATAAGCACTGCAGCAGCATGATGCGCCACCAATTAACAAGCAGCCACGGTCAAAAAGAGCAGCAATACACACTTCATAGCTCACACTCATCTGCTTTAAACAACACCTTTTTCTACTGTGATGATGATGATGATGATGAAGATGATGAAGATGATGAATCAGAGCTGACATGGAGTCTGCTCAGATCCACTCACATATTGCACAAATTGACACACAGACTGGTAGCATTGCAAAGCAACCCGACTGTACCTAACCTGGTTAGGACCCGACTCCGCTCCAGCGTCGGGTCTTGGTTATTACAAGCCAATTGGACCTGTGAAGACCTGACTAAATACTAAATAATAAGTGGAACCTGGACATTAATATGCAAGTCTCAAGGCAAGTCAAAATGTGTTCCAACATAAATCATGAAAGTCTAAATTCTCACTTTATACAATATCTGTGCATGGCAACTTTTGCATGGTTTGGGAATTATTGCGGTTTCAACAAATAAAATATGTTAGGTTAAATTCAGGTGGGTGTACAATACTCTGGTCTCCAGCATGACATTGCGACACGCTACATGTCCAGCACCCTGCCTCTGACACTGGAGTCAATTGTGAGCAATAGAAAGCTCCAATAAGAACATCCTTCCTAAAGACAGTGCACTGCTTTACCTGACGTTCAATCGTTGTATGCGGTTCTTTAATAAACCACACATCAGTAAATTGATATCCTTGCTTAGGACTGTGGGAGTATATTTGGTGTTGGCAAATGACAGATGGTGCATGATGATTTAGGAAAGGAGTGAAGAGAGAATGATAACAAGTAAAGATGAAAAGCTTGGAACCTTGCACCGCATTTTAATCTGAACTCCATGCAGCCTAAGCTAATGTCAAAAGATGCACATGCAACCTAAATATCTCGTCATATAAAAATATTCAGCATTTTTATGACACTTAACTGAAGCTCCTACTCTGTGCACATTCACATTTCATGCATTAGGTTTAATGAGCGCCTGTAGTGCAAACAGCATGTCTATAAAAGCTGGATGTAGATGGTAAGTAAGGTAAACAGGTTTGCAAAGTGACTGCATACTAATTCTGTGGAGCTGCAGTTAACATCGAGTGCCTTCACAATGTTCAGTGAGGATACGATGAAATGAAAGCCCACATAACTGGCAGGCACTGAATCTGTGAAGTTATAAGAGGTAATGGGAGAGTAAAACTGGGTGATTTGACTGAAGGCTCTCCATTTCTTAAGGCTATGCCTGCGGTTATCCTTCCTTCCCCCACCTCCTATTTCCCCCCCTCCGGCTCACAGCAGGGATATACTTTAAATCACTTTGTCCTCTACCTAGAAAAACTTTCTGACAGGTCATTTTGTGGACTGTACAAATCTATTTCTTCCTGCTACAGAGCCAAAAATATTATTTTATGTTCCGTTGACTTTGTACGTTTTGGACACTGATGGCTTAAGTAGAAAGACACCAGGGACAAGTAGTGCTTTATTTCAAGAGAAATACCTGCACAGCGATGAAGATCCCTGAATTTTATCCCCCAAAAATGTAGCACGGTCACTAGGATAATACCTTAGGCCAGTATGAGTGTGTGTGTGTGTGTCTGTGTCTATAAGTATGTGTTTAGATAAATAGCTGGCACCTCTACATTCTGGACACTACAGTCAAGCTTTGCCTGCAGCTGTTATCTTCAAAGTGACACAGTGCTGCTTGAGGGCCGGAGTGTCCTGTCGCCGACCTGTGATCGCTGACTGCACAGACACACTGCTGCTTCGTGTGAAGCCCGGCCACAAGACCAGCAGAAGCACAGACAACAGCACTCAACCACATCACATCATGACGGTGTCGCTACAAAACAATCATTTTCATTTGATTTGGAAAAGATCTTGATTGTTGTTGGTGAGTTATGCAGATTAATAAGTAACACGATGCATCAACGGTCAGTAGTAACCAGAAAAACAACCGCGTCATCCGTTTCTTCAAACACTGAAAACAAACCACTTTCCTGACAATGGTCTTTTTATGGCCCTGTAAATATTGCAAATTGTTATATATATTTAAGCAATAGCTCACGACAGGCCGTGGTATATGCTCATTATATCACAGTTAAGGGCCGTGGTTCGCGGAGGGTCGACAAACCCCTTAACTGTGATATAAGGACCATATATCACGTTCTGAAGTGAGCTATTGCTTTTATAAAATGGTTACCAAGTGTGGCAATATGAAAGAAAAATACACATATATATATATATATATATATATATATATATATATATGTTTATATGTGTATGTGTATATATAGATGTATGCATATATGTATATTTATAAAACGGACATGTCAAATCAAGCAATCTGACCGGGCCGTAAGTGAAGTTACCGTAATGAATCAATATATATATATATATATATATATATATATATATATATATATATATATATATGCAGAGTCTCAGCTTTCAATCTGTAGGGCTGAGAAGTGATCATTCTTGGTGTGTTTGTTACTATGAACATCATTTTTGCTTTTTTAATATTAATTATTGCAGCTTGAAGATCTAACAAAAAAAGAAAAAAGGCAAAATCCATCATTGGAGTCCTAAAAGAATGACACCAGGGAGGACTGCATTACACAAATATCTAAATACTATATCTTATTATAGATCTGTAACAAGGATTTAATCCGCTGAAGATTTGCTTTTAAAATACAATCGTCTAAATTCTTGTTTGGATTGAGGCTCTGAGCTGTTGATTTTTCCTCTTTAATGTTGCTTTTCGCTCCCTGATTCAATCAATGTTTTATGCTTTGTTATGTATTCTGACTGTGAACACACTGCGTCCAATCCTTCATACATTCTAGCCTGGAGTATCAGTGCAGCGTGTTGAAGCTCAGAGACAGGGCAGCTGTCTCCCACTTGTTGTTGAGACTTGGAGTTGAACTGTGTGGTCACTGAGGGGATGGATGGGGCGAGCCATTGCCTCCCCTCAGCACCAAGTTGCATCAGCTAATCTTGTGAATAATGCAGAATCATGAATAAACATAGATCAATGCAGTGCAATACTGTAAAGGAGACCTGCCTTTTTTCCCTTTCCCCCTTTCTTCTATTTTCCACCCCTGCCTCCATTTTTTCAGTGCACTCCTATCTCTTTTCTCACCACAAAAACATTTTTTTTCTACCCCCCCTGCCAAAATCAAACACTCCCACTATGTCCCCATCCTCTGTCACTCTCTCTCCGTCCTTTTCTTTCCCTCTCTGGCCACAGCAGTGACAGACATTGTAGTGCTGTAGTGTTGCTGTGTCTCAGTGCAGACGAGTCAGGCCCGGCCTTCACTCTCAGCTCAATAGCTGCCCGGGTTTCCTAAAAGGCAGCCATCCAGCCAGCACAAAGCCTGCCCACTGGGAATAGACCCACAATAGAGAAAGGGGCTGCTCGCCTTCTTTGCTCTGTTCCGTCTGAAGGGGCCTGCCTCTACCACCTCCTATAAATAATACAACGCTGCCTCAACAAAAAGAAACCCTGCTTTGCTCCCGCAAGCTCCATGTCTATTTTATTCCCTCCCTCCCTCTCTCTACTCTCCCCTGTTTCCCTTCTCCTTACCTCTTTTACCTCAGATTTTTCTCAACCAGAAAAGCAATGCTTTAAGGAAAAGGTTAAATGTTAATTTAATAATGTATATGATGACTTTGTGCTCAACCTACCTGCAGTGTTATGTTACCCATGCACTATGATATAAGTCATGTTGTAGGGAATCCTGATGTTTAAACCTCTAACAGAGTTCCGGTCAATGGTTTGACCTGCAGTTGCGGTTTCAGCTGCAGGTAACATTCTTTCCCATTTTCCTTGGTAGTAAAAGTAACCTAACCACTGGTTAAACAAAGTACCAAAACACTTCAACAAAATATATGATTTAAAAACAGAGTGCATGTTAGTAATGTAGGTGGCCATAGTACGCTGTACGAGTGATACTGCACTCACAAGTGTTTTGATGGAGAGCAGACGGATAGAGGGACAGACAGATAACAGAAACTGTATATGCCAATGATGCCGCATTATTAAATCAACATAATGAGGTAATGTTTTTAAAGTATTTTGTTTGTTTTCCTTCAATTTCTCTTTGCTGCAACTAATGCATAAGTAATGTTTGTATAGTTAGCTTATGCACTCACAGCACTTACGGTCAGCAGGTTTGGTCTTGTTGAAATGTTGAAAAGTCAAAACTGACTCTATAAGTATAAGACCGAGTTAAAGGGGCACGCTTCATAAATGTGAAAGTGATATTACGCATCAGATGCTATGTAATCATTTATATGCTTCCATTGATATTTATGTCATTCTTTTTCCTTACGTACTCACGACTAGCATGTTAACTGCTTTAAAGAATTATAAGAAATATTGTGCATATTCTTTTATTCATTAACACTGTAGATACTTTGGTAGGAAATCCAGTTGAAATATGTGCATGAGTTGTGTTCTGAATGGCTGTGTGCATGTGTTGCTGTAATGTGTCAGTGTATTAATGTGAATGTGTGCACAGGGATTAGGCTGCTATCAGTGAAGCTCTCCCAGCCTGTCAGGCTTTAGGACGAGCCGGACAAAGAGGCTGATTTCAATGTAAATGCAGCAGCTGGGAGGACACAGCTCTCTCAGTGGGGTGACTTCCACCCTCCACCCTCCCCACACACACACACACACACACACACACACACATGATCCTCCAGATCAGTTCAGTTCAACATATCCCAGCAATATTTAATATGGGGTATTCGGCCATGTTTAAGAAGTGTGTAGATTTTGTAGAGGAAACATCAAGAGATAAACGCTGAAGAGAGTTGCAGAGCTGATGTGTTCAGTGTGTCTTTGCACCTGTCAGTAATTATAGATATAATCTGATCCACAGTGCTGTGCTGGCCCTCACTATCCAGAGTCCATCATTAGGCCAGCCATTATCCCCATGCCTGGCCTCTGCACCTCTTATTACATGCAAATAGTGCAGCTTTATCTAAGTAGTGAATGAGACCCCATCTCTAAAGAATGGGACACCCTCCTCGCCCACTCAAAGCCATTCCTCCATCTATTACTGCATTCTCTGCCTCAGTGCACACAGCACAGATCTCATGGCGTCAGTGTTACAAAGACTGGGGAGCTTGGTGGGATGCAGAAGGTTAAGACAGTTGTCAATGTGACGACGAACTGAACAGCTAACTTTAATATTTATGTTCTCTTTTCTACCGCTGTATCACAATTTCATGGTATTTCCACTATTCAATACTAATTTGACTTTAAGGATGATGGTATTTTAAGTTTTAAAATCTACATACTTTGAAAGTGACAAAAAGAAAGAAATACAACAATTTGTATCAGCACATTAGCGCAAGCATAACATGTCATAGCTGTTTAAAAACTACACAATGTGCAACTAAGTGAGGATTGCTACTCTTTACACAACTATACTATAGAAGCCTATTCGCACCAGGAAGAGAGAGAAATAATAATATTATGATATTATAAGTCAAAGGTTTTGACATTGTGGATACAGTATGAGATAGGAAGTTATAATTATAATAGATAAAGTCAATAAAGTCATAATCTTGACATATTTAAACACATTTATTCAAGTTGGATCTTGTAATTTTAACATTATAGACCAGAATGATAATATTCCCATTCTAAATGTTTACATTCTTATAGTGGAGTACTTACTACTGAATATCATAATTTGTCATTTTTTATTACCAAGTTTTGTTGATATTTTATGTATTTCTAAGACTTAATCCATTTTTTACTTTTACTGACAGAAATTGACAGTTTCATCCTATGTGTGTTTCTGTATGTGCGTGTGAAGCTGCATGCTGCTGCATACTGTTGGTGTCTGCCTATTGCATGATAATGAGCACGTACCTGTCAGGCGATCATGTGCAGGATGCTGCCTCAGGTCAGTGTTTGCTGCCAGAGGAAGCCTTTCCATGACTGTTCCTTTGTGCACACACCTGTATGCTGTCCCCGCTCTCTGTCTGCAGCTTGACATTTGGTACGGTGAAGATAGAAGACACTGCAGGGCGAGAAGATGCGGGCAGATTAGAAGTATGTAGGCTGACAGGAAGAAGAACATTTCCCAGTGAGTTGTTAAAGATAGACGACAATAAAAAGTGAATATTTATTTACAGATTCTTGTTAGGGTTTAAACATTGTTGTCATCAGGAAAACAATCTTTAAAGGTATGTTAGGGTGCTACATGTAACATTTTAACATTGCTCACTTCTGGAACATTTAGATAATTGCTATAAACTAACAAGAGCATCACTGCAGGTCCTAGAATCAGTAGATGCTTAATGGCTGAATTAGCAGGAAGCTCCTGGTTGCAGGATACATGTACAGACAACTATCACTGGAAGAACACATAAAAACATGAAGATTCTCAGGCAAGTGACGATTTATGGACTTTTATTCAAAGACAATGATACGCTTGGAAAATATCAAACTGAATCAAAATATATGTGTATCATGTCTTTGAGAAGGAGAGACAGTTTTAATGTCAATTGCTGCAATCAGGTGCAGGGTTATTAATAACCATAATCGCCACCCTGAGCTGCTGCTGCTGCAACTGCAGACCATGTTGACAGACAGACCAAACTACAATAACTAACTTCCCTTTGTTTTTAGATCCCCAGCATGCACCTGTCCCTTTCACCTCACACAGTATCTGTGCCTCACGTCACTCACTCTGTGCCCCTTGGGGAGGCATGCCTCATAGTTTGAAAATCCCTGTGGCAAGGCTCAGGGGTATTACAGTATCGAAAGCTATCCGGCACACCAAACTGACAATAGGGATCCAAAGTTCCTATCGGGGCATATGGATTTAAATACTTGCACCATTCTGAGAAGAGCACATCCTCCACTTTAACTAGGAAATAAAGGCAGTGGGTTTGTGAAGAGAGCAGGGGATCTGACTGTCTGAGTCCAGAGAGACAATCACAGACACCCACACACTTTCACTGAAATCAAATTAAAAGTCACAATCCAATCCTCACAGTAACAGCAACCTCAGGAGTGCTATTGTCTCAATAATTCTGCCATTGTCTCTGGTAATCTGTCTGGGTATTGTCTGCATAAATCCGTAATACACATGACAATAGAGTGGACAGTTGGCCAAAGAAAGCATACTGTTTATCCCTATAAGGATAACATGGGACTTTTACTTGAAAGCTTCAGCAATTTCTCAACCATCTATAACATGTTTTGTCTTAGTACTGCTGCAGTACTAAAGGAGAGCAGCACGGTATGCTTTTACTGGGCTGTCCCCATTGGCTCGAGTCTTTCTTGGTGAGGAACATGATTAGCACGCTGCAGTTGTAGTCAAACACTCACAGCTGGAGTAATTAGCCAGTTCTTTATCTCACATTCACTTCTCATTTGCATAATTTTGACACATCCTTCCCCCACCAAACTGCAAGTGGCAAATCTGCACACACATATGGAAGACACTTTGTGTTTATCCACTCCTGTCCTCATTTCACCAAACTCTTTTAATTCACTCCTAGTCTTGCCTCTGTGGCTCTGCTGCTTTGCCTGTGTCACATGTGCATGCAGAAGAAAGAATCAGAGAGAACGGGTGAGAGAGAGGGTAAGAGAGAGAGAGGGAGAGAGAGAGAGAGAGAGAGAGAGACAGAGAGAGAGAGAGAGAGAGAGAGAGAGAGAGAGAGAGAGAGAGAGAGAGAGAGAGAGAGAGCGAGCATGACAAAAATCAAAAGGAGCATCTTTCTTCTCTCCCTCGCCTAGTGACCGCCGCTCTCTGATTCTTTTCAGACATGACAACCTGCTGGGTGCTGATAACAGGATTAATAATGCTGAAAATTCCTAATCGGGGGAATTAAAAATGTATTTCTCCATTAAAATTACCACCATGTCAGTGGCAGTACACTCAGGTCTTTTCAAACCACTAATGAATAACAGCTTAAGGGATTGGTGAAGTATGTATACAGTATGTAGCCTGTCAAATCATATGAATATGGCATCTCTGACATACTTTCATTCAATAACCCAAATCTGTAGGATTAATTGAAATATAGCCTGATTGTGTAGTTTTGGCTGAAGCCTCCCGAAAGGCAAAATACACATGCTACAAATCTGCTTCTAAATTGAAGATGTGTTGGAAGCTAAGATGTCTTTCTGAGGTACTGGGTTATTTAAAGAAAGCCTCAGCCTGCTCAAGATGACAGAAAATCAAACCGAGCATGTTGCTGCAGCCAGCAGAGGTCCGGCTGGCCTTACTGTCCCAACGGCATCCACATAATAAGAGCTTTCTCTGCATGAACAAAAACAACCCCTGAGGTCGCTGCTCGCCGCCTTCTTTACAGAGACAGAGAGCAGGAGGATACTGTATGATCCAGGGGAGCAGAGGGAGCTCAACACAAAGAAGAACTGAGAGGAAGAGAGAGACAAAGACAGAAAAAGACACTGTCATGGTAACTATATCATTTTAAGAAAGCATCATTTACAGACCTTCTACCCTTACTGAATGTAATTACTTTTTATGATTACCAGTGAATCCTTTAAATATTGTTTTCAGCTGACTTGCATTCAGCTACATTAAACACAACAAAGTGCACCGCCAGTTTTCTGGAAAGCCACATCAAATGTAGTCATTGTATGGCACAATAATGATGACCAATCATCAAATTAAATCATGTTATAAACTCTATACGATCCTGTACGCTACCATTCTATTGCATACTAAAATATACTATGCTGCACCATGTGTACCCATGGATGTACAGAACTCTATCACTGGATCACTGGATCACTTTGATACAGAAGGAAACATTCAGACAAGTTCTGGAGTTATAAGGAGCGTCTTTTTAAGCAGATTAATGGATGTTTATTCACACTTATTTCAGAGATAATGATATCCTCAGAAAGTGTAAGTCACACAGAATCTAAATATGTTTATACAGTTTTGAAACCTCTGTTGTACTATAATCACAAAATACCAATAATATACTTAAAGTAAAGACCTGCCTAACCATGAAGCTAATGTGCGGCCTGCCGGCACAGACAGGTGGTGTATGAGTCAGTGGTGTTACGTACTGTCCTGCAGCTCACAGAGCCGCGGAGGAAGGTTGCTGAAGTACTCGTGGTTCAGAGCTGCCTGGGCCGACAGCCGGTTCTTTGGGAAGCACTGGAGGAAACTGGAAGCCAACTCCTCGGCATGGTCCACATAGCCCAACCTGACACACAGAAACACACATGATCAGATAGAACCCCAGAAACATACATATACAGTATACACAGTATATACATTAACATGTACTTTATGACAGGCGGTCGACCTATTGATACCCAAAAATCCAAATTCTATTTCAACCAAATAAAAAATAGAGTTACCATTCATCCCTCAGAGAAAGAATTCACAGAGCTGCTGACAACAAAAAACAAGCCTCTTAATTATGCTGAAGGTTTGCTGACTCAAGAGGAAAATCAGTTCTTCGACACACACGTATGCAAAAGAGAAAAAGTGTTCATTAAAGCAGGAGCTAAGATGGAAGCAGACTCTGTGAATGTCTGTAGAAGTGTGCATTCATACTGGGAGTCACTGAACTCCTGAACCAGCCCTACCTAGCAGCGCCGAGGGGGAGAGAAGATTGAAAATAAACGAAGTGCAACAAATTCAGTCAGTAATTAGGCATCCAGTGCATTAAATAAACATGATGTTATTCAGTGCAGCTCGCTGGCCCGCCGCTCGCAGTACTCAGAGTGCCTCTCATGTTCTGCAAGCTTCTCACAGTCGAGCACTCTGACAGCCACTCCCATGGCTCTCAATGGGGATATCAACTCAACTTATCAGCAGAGAGACAGAGGGAGGATAAATCTCTGTTCAACTCATCAACGCCACTCAGTAAAGAAGCAGAGATAAAGCTAATGAAGTCCATCAGGGCCTCTTCTCGCCTCTTTCTCATACAGCTGGAACATTCTGTGTAACTCTACTGCACACTTTAAAGACAAAGCAGTCTTTGTGTGAAACTACACTGATGTCTCCTAGATTACTGGTTTAATGATATGGGTTTTTAAGGCCAATGCTGATACTGGATGTTTAGTTTGAAGCAGCCGATAAACAGTGCAGCTGAGTGGATTTAATTGTTCTTATTTGAGTTGTAAAAGCTTCCAAACCGAGACAATCTGCAATATGAGGTAAGCAAACTTAAAGAGACCAAGTAGGACAGAGTCAGTAGAAAAGGTACAAGTTTTTTAATTATTACATTTTTGAAGCTATATTTAAGCAGGGGAGTATTGCGGAGAGCCCTGTTCACACAATGCACTCTGATGCTGTGATCAATTTCACCGGCCTAGCCGTGCGGTAATGAAAGAGAACTTGAACTTGTTACACACAGTCACATGAAGCTGCCCAGTGCCACCACAGTCTCATCTGTAGACCGCTGAGCAGCCCCACAGGAGGGCCCTGCTTAAGGGCACCGCAGTGGTGGTGAAGAGTGAGGGACAGGTTCCCTGTGTTTCTCTTTTGTTAAACTGCTGTTTCCAGATCAAGTATGAACCATCAAGCTCTATAGACGGAATCGGAGTTTCGGGCTTCCGGTGGAATCGCAATGCATGCTGGTGTGGAAAGCCTAGAAAAGTGAGCACCAACTCTACAAGGGCCGCCATATTGGATTTCTTCTCTACGTGTTTACATTTTATTTAGCTTATTCTTCAAGCGTGTTGTAAACAAACCTACTACTCTACAATGAGTTCTGAACTCCTTTCTTATGATGAGGTTCAGATGTAGAAAGTCGAAGTTTCCGCAAGCGGAATTTAAAGGTTTCAAGAACAAAACTCGAGCTTATTGCCAGGGTGTTTGCTGCATCAGAGATGGGCATTGAGGAGCAACCAACAGCTAACGAAAGACTTTCAATCACAGAAAAAGAAAAGACTAAGCTTTTGGTTATGCCGAGTGGAGTTTCAGTGCCTGATCCCTTGACATTGCAGGATGGCTGGGTCAATGGAAACAACAGCATGACTTCTTGGCCGCCGATATACCTCAGCGATATAACATTATTTTTAATGTCTGACCACCCAGGGAACGATGTCGAGTTTCATAAACGATCTTTGAATGAATACAAAGAAGGCAAAGCATTTAGACTGTTTGACTCTGGCTGGTTGAAACAAATATCTTTCAATCCTCTCGCAGATTCTGAGTATTGCTTTTTGAAAGCAAAATGTACTCATTCAATGAAAATTTCCCATACGCCACATTCGGCATGGATCTGCGCAGTCAAGAAAACTGCCGATATCATAAGTGCTTGTTGCAGTTGTGTTGCAGGGTAAGCTATTATAAATATATACCTAACTTGTGTTTGTTAATTATTATAAAACTCAATATATAGAAAGTATATTTGTCAATATATAAATCAAGTGGATAGACTACATACCCCAGGTCGAGTTCAGGATCAGGGAATTGATTTGTTGGTTTTCCTTGCATGAAATGCTCACTGCAAATCCTCCAAGATTTCTTGGGCTCCCAAGACTTCCCATTGTAATCCTTTACAGCTTTGGTCCATGCTAGCCTTCTATCATTCTTCTTTAGTGCTGTTGGAAATGGAAATAGTTCGAACGGGGGCTTGCAGTCGCAATTTTTGCAATCGTGAAGCTCACAATGAGATTCTGCCCATTTATTTAGCTTTTTTCCCCACTGTTTGAACATCCTTTCACCACACAATTTCGGTGTCCAAATCCCATAACTAGAAGAGCGATGATTACACACTAAAAACTAGCCAAATACAATGTAAACACGCTTGAAGAATAAGCTAAATACAATGTAAACACATAGAGAAGAAATCCAATATGGCGGCCCTTGTAGAGTTGGCGCTAACTTTTCTAGGCTTGCCACACCAGCATGCATTGCAATTCCACCGGAAGCCCGAAACTCCGATTCCGTCTATATGAGATCATTTAGATGTTCTATTAATTGCTGTGGTTCCATATCCCCACAACGTGGCACACTACACTACAAGGACCAGCGTGCACAGCAATGGGCTCCAGAAAGTCCAAACTTTAAAACCTGTCCTTTTATAGCATTAGAAGACATTAAGAGAAAATGGAAGGGGTTGTCTTCTGGGGAGCATGAATGTGCCCAGACATTGTTACAGACAGACAGACAGACAGACAGACAGAATTCATAGTTTCTGAATTTAGCTTGACTGGCTTTGCTTTGCAGTTTCTCTGCAGGTGTCAATACAAAGAGGTAGATCTGTGTAGGTGTGAAATCACCAGGATGGGAGCATGCTGGTCTTTGAACAGTGTTGATGTTCAGTCGGTGCACATTCCTTCGTGCTATCGCTGTCAGCTAGGCCGAGTGAATAATTGCACATCCACAGGGAGATCGATTGTATCTTCTAAAACTATCAAACAGCTCCAGGTGATGGCACATTCACAGCAGGGAGAAGCATTCCTTCTTCAGTGGTGCATGGCGAGTGCTTTTTCATGGTATCCTATCAGAAAACTACACCAAGGACCTGAGAGACAGAGGAAACCACCTGCCTGTATTGTCCGCACACCACAGCAGAAAGTGGTCTCTTTGTTTGAGCAAAGCAGACACCAGGAGCTGTTTTAGGAAGAAAACCTTTGTGTATTTTGTCTGAAGACATCCTATGAAGAGCTTTCAACTCCAACCTGACTCATTTGACGATGAGGGTGTTTGGGTTAGCATGGGCAAACAGGCCTCAGCATGCACCTATCATAGTGGTCCCACTCTGTACACATCAGTGGTCACAGATATGGGTTATATATAAATCATGTGAACATTAAAGCATGTAAACATTTCCTAGTAGAAACAAGTAATTATATGATAACAAAATATGAACCTGAAAATAAGCACAATATGTGACCTTTAACATGAACATACAGTTGTATTACTGTACAGTAGAGAAAAAACATCAAACAGCTCTAAACCCTCATCAGTCACTCACATTTCTTCAGCTAGAGGAAGATTAACAGAGAATAGAAAATGGCTGACAGAGCAGAAACAAGAGAGCAGCACAGAGTGAGACAACTCTGAGGGCAGAGACAGTTAGTATCTGAGCTCATATCAAATTCAGCGTTCCCTGACCTATGATATAAGAGAGCAGACAGGAAGTGATTGTCATTAACATTCCATCTCACTTTCTCTCCTCACATTTTTATTTCCTCCTGGACTGTAGCAAGGCCAGGAGACTGGGAGGGGACAGGCTAGGAGAGCACAGACTGGGAGGGGACATACTGGGAGAGGACAGACTGGGAGGGGACAGACTGGGAGAGGACAGACTAGGAGGGGACAGACTGGGAGGGGACATACTGGGAGGGGACAGACTGGGAGGGGACAGACTGGGAGGGGACATACTGTAAGAGGACAGACTGCACAATAATAAATAATCTCCAAATTCCAACAGTTTCTTTTCTAAATGTGTAAAATTAGAGCTACAAAGTTTGTATATGACAGCAGAGATACGGTAACTAAATTGTTGATACCGGCTGTAATATTTATAAAATATACAAGAAGTATAATTTGATTAATTTAATTATTGTATGCTTCCATAACTCCAGGGTTCAGAAGCTGCAGTCTTTCTGTGTGCCAGATGAATTTAACATTTTGAAACATATTCACCTCTAAAGTACAAAATCAGCCAACATGACAGTGGTCTTAAAATGGGTCTTTCTTTAATAACAACTTTTTTTCTCTAAGAACCATGTCGCTCTGGCTAAACTGCTGGCTTGTGTACAGACTGTGAACCAAGTTTTATCGATGTCCTCATGTTCCAAAACTTCAGGAATGAAAAAAGCAACCACATTAGATTCTGATCCAGACAAAGATGGAGTGTTTGGCACATGAGGGTCAGTGATTTGTGTGTGATTCTTACTTTACAGATTACATGCACCAATGGGATTAAGGACGTAAAGCAGCTATACTTTGTGATTCCAGTTTATTAGACGGCTGGAGTTTTACATAAATCACTTGCCTGGTGCTGCCTTAAAATTCCCTGTGGAAAAGACACAAACCCCTCTGCGGTCACCCCTCCAGATGTATGCCTCGGGCAAACAGTGACACACATCTGGGAGGAGCCCTGACTGTGCCACCATGACCTTTTTATGCCACATGCGCGCGCGCGCGCGCACACACACACACACACACACACACACACACACACACACACACACACACACACACACACACACACTCTTATTTGAACAGTTCACTTACTTATTCCACGCTTGTCTGAGCTTCTTGGCGCTGTACACTGTAAAGCGGTCTGCAATGAGAATCAACAATTTAGTAATTGAACTAAGACTAGACATATAAGTTACACACAGAACTAAACTCTGACAGAGTAGCATATCAAGCCAAATCACTAATTTAAAATTCTGGCAATTTAATGTTGCATTGGTTGATTTCAAACATTAACACCTTAACACATCCCATACCTTCTCAAATACTGTTATCATTCACTGTGTTTATTCTGTTGCTCCCATTTGGCACTTTTTTGGAATCACTATTAATCAAATGTCAATAAAATATAAAATGTCCTGAAAAATATTTTCACTTTGAAAGCTTTACAGTGGCTCCCAGGGCATATTTCAAATATAGCAGGAAAAGTACAGGTAACTATCTGTAACTAATAACATTAACACAATGTTCAATGTGAGAGTCTGATAATGCCATGCAAGTGTACAGGTTTGCTTTAAAGGAATATAGCTATAATTAAAGTAATTAATAACACTGTATGTTTCTTGCTTTGCCATATAAAAATGCAGTGAGACAGGTCTATCACTGGCTGTGTGTTTTTAAATATGACTTTGGGACAACAGGCAAACATAGTTCACATTTTATTACAATGAGTGTTGCTGTGAATATAAGTGCGCCAATGAAGGAGTGGCTCCTAGCATTTCAGAAATGCTCCAGTCTTGAGTAATATTGTGCTAACTATGTACTTCTGCTCCAAAGCCAGACCACAATAAATTGTCATGATTTTGAGATGGGTTTGATGAGAAAGTCACTCCATATTTCCACAACTATGTTGCACTGTTCTTTTAGTCTCAGCCAAAACTGCCATGTGGACACAGAGTGAGTCTGAGCTGCCAAACCACCGGCTACCACAAGCTAGCCAGCCACCCAGCGAGGTAGTCCACCTCCCACACTGCCAACCTAATCCTACCAGCCAGCCCCCAACTGTCTTTCAGTTTCAGCCTTCAGCCTGCCAGCTAGCCATCAGTGGGTCCAGTAAGCCGGTTCAGTGCCAGGGCTGGCCTGAAATGGCCACAGCTTCCTGGGTGACCAAGGTGAAGGCTGCCAGTCACAGGCGTGCAGGTGAGAGGAAGATAGTAGGCATTGTTCCTATCATTTAAATGTGGGATATGACATCAATTGACATTCCAATGTGGCATTAAAGACAACATGTTGTGGTAGAAGAATATATTTTCAAGTATTTATACCGTTTTAGATAATAAATCATAAAAACACAACTTATTTTACATGCTGGCAAAATAGAATACAATACAAGGTACTCTCATGCTACGGTCACTGAAGAGTACCTGACTTCTGTCCATATCCAAAGGCCTGGGATTCTCTAATTAAAACAGTTGTAAATACTGTGGCCGTAGGGGAGGCCGGGGTGCAGCTGGTTCTGGTTGTTAGCAGGAGTTTTCTCCCACAGTCCAAACACATGCAGGTTAGGTTAATTACTGACTCTAAATTTCCCGCAGTTGTGAAGGTGATTGGATGTCTGTCTCGGTGATTGAGGTGTACCCGCCCTCTCGCCCAATCAGCTGTGATCACCTTCCTTTTTTTTTAGAATTATGGTATAAACTTGAGTATAATTCTTTAATACCTTAAATACTTTCAAATGTAACTGGTGACTGTTTTCTTTAATCTATGATGAACATTGTTTGTTGTTTTGACTTTTCTTCTGCTGGTCAATGCTTATACTGTATAGTGTCTCTTGAAAAATAGATCTTATAAATATCTTATCTGCTTAGATCTGTATGAATTATTGTCGTTTCTCATTTTTTCACCTTTTAATTCCTATAGAAAAAACATTAATTGACTCCAATACTATATTACATTTAAGTCTAATGAGGTTTAAGGTTTGATGCTACTCCGTCTTTTGTTCTGTCAAAAAACAAAACCATAATACTTGATTAACACTGAGGGAAACTCAATTCACTGCTTCAGCAAATAGTGATGATAAAAGATTCAATTTACAGATGAAATTGTTCTTGCTCGGTTTAAAAGCCTGACCTTACATCTCCATAAGACAGGAGAGTAGAGGTACAGCAGGGAGCCAAAGCCCCATATGACGGGACATGTAGCAAGTAGCTGTGGAACCTTTTCATAACCACATAACTGTGAGATATAAGTCCTCTTTGAGGTCAAGCCCCACTTTCATGTGTGAAATACAAACTCAAGAGATGTTTGGAAGTGATGAATCATAACCAGTCACTGTCTTTTGGAAAAGTGTGCAGATAACAGTCAGTAGTGGAACCTGGAAAGTTTGTCCAGAGTGACTCTACTGCCATCTGCTGCCGACTGCAGCCTCTGCTGGGTTGTAATGTCTAGCACAGGTAGAGCCGAACATGTCCAGAGTATTGGATCATATTTGGTAATTACAAGAAGCTTTATGTGAGATATAAAGAGTAAATTATAAATTTCTTATCATGTATACATCTATTTATTGTAATTTATATTTATAATCTGTCTAACTCAGGGACGTGCGGTCAGGGGAGGCAGGGGAGGCTCATCATGAAAAGTAAAAAAACAAATAAGAATAAAATAAATATAAATGTATATTTGTCCACTGGTCTGTGCTATAACTGCATTTTCTGTATGAGTCCAATAATTTTGATCATTTTTATAGTCAAAATCGCTGAATTTGCGTAATCTCTGTTCAGATACAGGAGAAATGCGAGTTGAGGCAGCGACGAGCTGAGCCTCCCCTCGGATTGCGCAATCCCTCACAAACTAGGTTGTGCGCATGCATTTGGCGCGTGCCTGTTGCTATCTCTCTGTATGTCGCCTATATAATGTTTACAGACACTTTTACTATGCGTCCTGACTTTCCATAGTCCAGTTAATGTATGTAATTTATGTGTGTAACATACTTAGTCTTAGAAGAGGGCGCATGTGAGCCCACACTGAAGAGGGCACACGTGAGCCCACACTGAAGAGGGCACAGTGAGCCCACAGGTTCGTGTTGCTGCTGTTCTTCTACGCAGAGACGGTAGCACCAACAAGCTACTGCTAGCTAACATCAGAGTCAGGTGCTACTGCTAGCTAACATCAGAGTCAGGTGCTACTGCTAGCTAACCACCACTATTAAAACAAACCAATATTTAAATAAAAAACTAAATTTTGACCTTAAATAAAATATTATTTTGTTTAGTGCAGTCTGTATTAAAATTAATCAAAGCATCAGAGTAAAACAGCTATGGAGGGTGCAGAACAAATACCTCTGAGCCGCTATAAATATAAATGTAACGTTCTTTTTTGGCCAAACATGTACCGTACCGTGTGTGTGTGTATATAAAGAATGCTGTTATGAGATATGCAAAATAACCAGTAGTCAATGTTCATGCTGCCAAGAAAATGGTGAATAAACTACTCAGTTGGGTTCATATATTTGTAAATCTGACTCTGAAAGAGTCAGTGCCTCCCCAGCCATGAACCTCACCGCACGTCACTGGTCTATCTGGCCATGGACAAAACTCTTATTAAATATTCGGATAATAAAATAATGCAAAAAACTTGTCACGGTCAACAAGTTACCAGATTAGTATCTTACTTCATTATTAGCCCATACACAAGGCCAATAATCATTTAGTATAGAGAATAATGTCCATTTGGTGAATTCCACAGATTATTTAGTTTTGACAGTGAAGTATATGGATTTGGTAACATCAGCATTGGAACAGAACATTCTTTATTTTTCTGTACTCACTAGCTAACGCCATTAGATTTCATGAAAAGGAAGGTTAAAATATAAAAAAATATATTTTTATCTCTTATCATTTTAGTCACATGAGATGAAGGGTGGGGCTAAAGCAGCACACATGAGCATTTATCGGTAAACACAATTTGAAATCTTGCAATGTGTTTTACACAGAGCTGAGTTCACACAAATCTGACCCGCACAAAAACTTTGTTTTAATCATAGACATACTGCAAAGCTGAATATGCTGAAAGCTATATGCTGCAGACTTTTGAAAAAACTTTAAGGTTGAAAAAATACTTTAACCTAAATCTAGGTTCTTTACAAAATCTAGAGAACAAAAAATTGCTTTGATTTTGAAAAAAAAAGAAATATGTCTTTGAAAAATAAGTATCCATCAGAGACACATTCTAAATGAACTCTTGATAGCTCTCAATGGAATGTATCCGACCACGAGGTACCTTCAGGAGCTTTTAATCTAGTTTGAAGCTGGTAACACATACACATCTGTATGTGTTACCAGCACATCATAATCCCATTACATGTGGTGATAATTACTTTTATCCAATATGATCATTGCAAAAAAGTACCATCACATCACTAACTATACATATTTTAGATTGTGCTTCTGCTGTCATTCTGACTTTATTATGCTTCATGATCATCTCTGGTACTCTCACTCTTCCTGAGTTTGTTCAAAGTACAGTGTGTGTGTGTGTGTGTGTCTGTGTCTGTGGCTCTGACAGCTGCACAGCTGTTTCAAAACAGTGTGTGAGAGGCAAACAAGAGCCGACCATCGCCATGGACACAGGATGAAAGATTACATGTGTGTTGTGTGTGCGTGTGACCATGAGAGTCACACCAGTTGGTCCCTAATTGGCCACAGGAGATAGGAGGCTGCATCCCATAGCCTGCACCATCACTCTAACCCTCTTTATGTCCATCTTCGCCTGTCCCCTCTTCTCCTCTCTAGCTCTTTTCCCCTCCATCAGTTAACACTAATCTGCAGTCCCCCTATTCATGTTTCCTTTAAAAAGCCCTAATGAGCTCCCAGAGGGCATGGCTGCCTTGACAGAGCTGTCACCCCCACCCCCGCTGCTGTGGCTGCTACTGCATTAGTGGAGTGCAGTAGACTGTCTCATTGGTTCAGAACCAATAATTAATTAATAACATAACTAATTAATGAATTAACATTTTAGCAGACGTGATGAGTGACAGTAGCCTGGTGTTAATAACTATTGTGTTGGCTAAAGCGTTAGCATGGAGCCCATAGCTCAGATGTTTCATGTTAACACATGTTGGTGTGGACTCCAAAGAATCATTAATAACGTTTTCCATGTTATCATCATACATTATCATACAGCATGATGAGTGACAGTAGGTTCATGCTAACCATTTAGCATACATTATGTTTGATACAAATAGGCTCCATGCTAACACATGTCATACATAATGTGAGTATTAGTACCTCCTATGCTAACTATTCAGTCTATACAACGCTATCTAAAAATGGGCTTTGTGCAAACCATTTAGCCAACACTATGTTCTTCATTTTGGTCGAGGGTTCAGTTCGATTGAGTTCAGTGTGGCAGAACAAGTAGTCACTTTGTGTAACACTAACATTACTTGATGACATGAAAGGTCTCACCTGGTTTGAAGTGAGGCAAAGAGTAAACTCCAGGCCAGGTATCCTCAGACGGGGTGCCGAGGACCTGAAAAACACAACAAGTATGACAAATCCCCCGTTAGATTAACTCCAGCACTTCTCAAATAAATACAACTCAGTTTTCCATTTTCTATGTCCTTTCTGGTTTTGTGGAAACATTTATTAGGGCAGTTAGCATGAGGAGCTAACACATTTAGCACAAAATAATGAATAGAGACTATCACTGCATCAATTATTCACATGTAATCACGGCAATACAATTAAGTAATTGTATTATTAAATAAAAAACTAGAGTATTTGTAATACCTTTTTGTAAAGTATAGAACACAAAATGCATTATGTCAGTACTCACAAAACACAGCAAATATCATTTAATAAAAGTTTCATTTGAAGTATGATCTTGTGCGTCATTAATTATGTGTAAATGATGTGTCATGGATTATACATATTGTTTCTATAGTTGAGAGAAAGAGACACTCTGCAATACGATTGGCTGTTTAATAAACGTGGAATTCCAGCACACATTGCTTGCGCAATAGTCATGATTAGTGCAACTTTTATGAACGGCTGGCTGGGTTTATGATGACAAAACCCAGAGCAGCGGACATGCCTTCCACATGATCCATCACAGCTAAGCAGCATAATAGTTTCCAGATTGCCCAGTCTCTGATCTGCAGCACACTCCTACAGTTGTGTAGCTGCTCAGGGCTCTGCTGCCTGTTAGTACAATGCCTGAGTACACTGCAAACACACACTGAGTTCAGGTGAGTTGTGGAATCTTTGGGAAACCTTTATGTCAGGTGGCTCTTGTTGCCGTGGTTGAGAGACAAATTGAAAGCAAAGGTTGAGTGAAGTACAGGGTGTTGCCATAACAGAGTATCTCGGCTACATAGACACATATATCTCTAGTTAGAAAATATAAAATGATGAGTTTAAAGGGATATGACAAAATTGAAATTGAATGAAAACCAGAGGAATTTACAAAAGGCCAGAGGCTTGTTTCCCTCTGTTGGGCTGTAAATGTCACACATGGCAGTCATATTTTGTGTAATAACAGAACACGGCACTAGAGTGCAGTAAAGCACCATGAGGACGACCTCAATGCGACTTCAATAGGAGCAGGCAGGACAAAGGTTCCATTTGCAAGCTCAGCTACTCAACTTAATTTAAAAAAGTCCTATCGTTTTAAATCTAAATTAGTTTTGAGGCAATATAGCAGTTCTGGGAGAATATCATTGATTATTTGAACATATGAAACACACGTAGAGACACAACATTAAGACAACCACAGTGAGGGGTATAAAGGATATTAGTGAAGGATGAAGAAGTGATTACCAGAGGTCTCTAGTATCAAAGCTAAGTCTAATAGTGCTTTTAAGGACAACACCATGTCAGTGATCGTATGGGCGATTAAAACAATGCTTTCTTCAACATCCTTTTCCTTTGATTTCAAAATTGAGCTTCTGGAAAGTCAATCCAAATGCAGCATATTTTTGTGTGCCGTTTGCATTAGCATGAAATAAAATGAATCAATAAATAAAAACTAGCATGTAGCTTTGACACAACATGTTCTCCATATGTAGGGGGGGGGGGGGGGGGGGGGGGGGGTGGGGTGGTAGCGGTAATCTCAAACATTTCTGACCAGATGAAGATCTAACTTTAATTGATAGGTTGAGATGGAGTTTCCTTTTCATATACATCATTATCAGAAACATTTGCTGATGTTATTATTTATTTTTTAAAGGCAAAAGTGGTGAGGGTGCTTCCTCTTTTTGTTTGTTTTTGGTCTATTTGCATGTGTCTTCTGAAGCACAACTTAGAGTTACACAGATTGTGGCCCACACATCATAGACAATAAAAGAGCATCTGTGGATGATTGTCAAGAGCAGACACCAAAATAACATTCACTGTGAACAGAGGTGAAGGCAGGAAAGGGAGAGGAAAGCGAAATATTGAGATCCCAGATAAGTTGAGAGCTGGCTGACTGTCACATCAGTGTAAGCTTGCAGCTTGGATGAGCAGGATCATGACAGACAGGGCAGAAGGAGTTTTAAGAAAGCAGGAGAGGTTGTGGGAGCTGCAACATCACTGACAGCAGAAGAAGCTGAACTACATGTCAGTAGTCAGTTATAATGTCACAGCTGTTTGTCGGTGACATTAAATTAAATATTATCCCACATCAGATCCTAATGGCTATAATTCTATGCCTTCCAAAGGGGGTTTAATTAAATCACCTTCAAAGTGTGTCCACGACTCAAACAGCAAAGTTCTGACACCGACTACCCGGCCTGAGACAGTTGCTCCACAGATGGACACTCCACATAATGAGTCAAAGCTTACATTTGAACCCTCCTCCATATTTATTTTCAATAAACTTTATTGAAAAAAATATTAAAGTATGCAGCAGTCCATGTGTGCCAGGGGAGAGGGTGATGGTTTATTATGTTTTTAGAAGAAGCTTGTGAAGCTGAAAGGTGTTTCATATTTCAACAAATTTTAGTTTGGAACATGACATACTGATGAAATGTATTGTTTGACATGAGCAATCAGCTCCAAAAAGATTGGATTCTTCTTTTAATTTTCATTTATGGACAAAGGTATTAATTAGGTAAAGGTGAGTTTCTTCTTGGCTTTGAACTGTCCATCATGAACATGTTTTAGGAGTGCAGTGCTAAATCAGTGAAGTACTCTTTTATAGAATAACTATTTGGTAAAGTTTAGGCAACGATTGTGGCCTTTGAAGACACAAACTCTCTCCACTGTTAAAGGATAGCTTCGCATACGTCCAAGTCCGTCTTAAAACAATAACTAAGTGCCCGTATGAACATTGAAACATGTTTTGTGTGCTGTAATCATTCCTTCGGTTGGTACTGGACATTACAAGATCTCTCCCTAATGCGTCTTCCCTGTAAGTGATTGGGGAAACACTCCATAGTCCATGTTGCATAAATGTATTCAAAGGTTCCTCTGAAGCAGAGTTAGACTCATCAAGTGGATCTGTTTCAATGTACATATGGGCACCTGACTATTCTTTTAAAACAAAATTGTGAATATTTTGTCTACATCCTCCTTACAAGTATGTGTGGCTCTATAGCAGAGTCGTGCTACACTTGGCTTTGCTTTCACACTGCTGCTAAATATAAAGATAGGGCATGTTGAACAAATGATACTGATGCTGTTGTTTCTCCTCTCTCCATATCTTTCATGGAACAATCTCTTTGCTGGGACAGTGAAATCCCAACCAACAAGGGTAATGAACACATGAAACAGCATGTTGACAGGGAGGACATGGCTGCCCATCAGGGAGGGCAGTATTGGGTGAGTGTATGGAGGGTGCAGAGAGAACGATGGATCAGAGAGAGAAAGTTCTGCCACAGAGGAATTCCTGTGAGGTCACAGGTCATGACTCTGAGCTCTGCATGCACATTCTGCTTGACATATATACTCCACCACCCAGACAGCCAGACACAAATAAATAGTATGTCTGACCTTTACACAGGAACCCCAAATGATATGTATGTTACCAGAGAGAGAATGAAGAGATGAGAGAGATCTGTGTACTCAACACTGGAAGCAGGTCAGACTGACTCATCACAGTGAACAAGGCAGCTGACCATCCTTAAGTGTTTCAGGACACTCAGAATGATATACAAACCCATGTCATGTTAAAGAGCAATTCAGGGTTTTAGTATCGATCTAAATCAAAGACGCTGAGATATCTTGACTTTTATGCTACATTCACATTTGAATATCATCCATACTGTAATAACAAGCCCTTTGAGTTGTAGAGTCAGGGATATCAGGAAATTCTCTAAGATAAACTTAGCGAAGCCCCGACCACCGTCAGCTGCATTCAAATAATTCCCTGTATTAACGCTCATATAAATAATCCATCAAATAAAAAGGAGCTAGACATTGTTTTTAAAAATAAACTTATTCTTAAAATTTTAGCAGATGCCACAGCAGAGAAAGTAATAGACCTTTCTCATGACAGCTGCTATGACCAGTGAGCCAGCAACACCAGGACCCGACACTGGAACAATTAAATAGAATTCAGCCATTATTAGCAGCAGTTATTTTTGTAGATACACCTGTGATCTGGAGGTGAAAAAAATAAATAAAAAGTAGACTGAGAAGAAGGTTAGTAGTCTGTATTCCCAGGAGATATTTTGACTTGTCATAGGAAAAGCGCCGGTGTAATTGAGAACATTAATGATGGCTCTGTTGCAGTTTTAGGGCCCAAGGAAGTCATGACAGTGAGCCAGCAGGCTCAGAGCTACTGTTGGACCCTGCAACTGGGACGCAGCCATTATTCTTGTTACCCATGTGTTATTCCTGCTATTACATTTCTGCAAGCAAAACATCCTATCCTGCTCTTTAAAAACACTGGCGGTTTGTCTGCAGGTTGGTCCGTATGGCAATGCATATATAGGTAGCTGCAAGCATTTCTATAACTTTGACATAAGCTTTTATCCATATGACCATTGTTTTTAGTATTAGTCATAAAACTGTAGCTTAGTTTTAGCAATTGTAAACAGGTAATAATTGCTTTTAATTCTGTCCCTTAGGATTCTAAGCATATTTGGGGAGGTGCAGGTTTCTAACTTACATTTGTTCAATCCCTGACCTGACCCCGGTCTCATCCACATTCCTACCTCTACTCTGTGTCTTTGTCCTAACGCAGACCCCAGCCTTCATCTCTGTCACTGCTATAGAAAACTCAGTCCCAGCCCTAGCTGCTCTCCAACCTTGGTCACAGCCACACAGATTGGGGTCACCTCCAGGCAGGGGTCAAACGGATCAGAACCAGAGCCAAGTGAATCAGCTGTCTCCCACAGCGAGGGGTGGAATGTGTTCAGTAAGCCCTGACTATCCTGTCTGGGTTTCAGCAGATGGATGCTCATGGCACTGACACGCTGTTGGTGAAATGATATTATTTATCTCCCCAGCAGCCTCTCGCTCTCTCCTGAGGGAAGATCAACTTGCATGTGCACAGGCTTACTCTTCATAGCAGGAATAAACTCTATATAAAGAGGGTCCCTATAGAAAGAAATGGGGTATTTGTACCATGCAGGATCTTCTGCTGCTGCAAGAAACCCTTTCACAGTTGTTCTGTAGAGCACCAAGTTCAAATGGTTCTACTGTAAGGTAACTCTTTTACAAATATACGTCGCATCATATTCTTTTTAGTAATGTATAAACAAAAATACATCTACACAGAAACGCATTGTTTGTTGAGGACCATTAAAAGGTGAGTCAGTGAATGCATCTACTGACAAGTGTGTGTAAGGTCAGATATATCTAACACTGATGTTACCATGAACACACAAACTGTAATTAGTTTTTACTCAATTCCACATACACGTCCTGCTGCCAGAAAAATACTCAACACATTTTCAACTGAAAATAGTCCCTAACAAATGCATGTTCCCCCTTGATTGAGTAATATGTATTAAAGACTGCAGCAACCAGGTAGTTTAGACACTTATGTAACCATGGTAACAGGGTATCAGAGTAACAGGGTATCAGGTTTTAGAGTAACAGGGTAACAGGGTAATAAGGTAACAGGGTAATAGGGTAACAGAGTAGCAGGGTAATAAGTTAACAGAGTAACAGGGTAATAAGGTAACAGAGTAATAAGGTAACAGAGTAACAGGGTAATAAGGTAACAGAGTAACAGAGTAACAGGGTAATAAGGTAACAGGGTAATAAGGTAACAGGGTAATAAGGTAACAGAGTAACAGGGTAACAGGGTAATAAGGTAACAGAGTAACAGGGTAATAAGGTAACAGAGTAACAGAGTAACAGGGTAACAGGGTAATAAGGTAACAGTAACAGGGTAATAAGTTAAAAGAGTAACAGGGTAACAGAGTAACAGGGTAATAAGGTAACAGAGTAACAGGGTAATAAGGTAACAGGGTAATAAGGTAACAGGGTAATAGGGTAACAGGGTAATAAGGTAACAGCGTAACAAGGTAATAAGGTAACAGGGTAACAGAGTAATAAGGTAACAGAGTAACAGGGTAATAAGGTAACAGGGTAATAAGGTAACAGGGTAACAGAGTAATAAGGTAACAGAGTAACAGGGTAATAAGGTAACAGGGTAATAAGGTAACAGGGTAATAAAGTAACATGGTAATAAGGTAACAGAGTAACATGGTAATAAGGTAACAGGGTAACAGAGTAACAGGGTAATAAGGTAACAGGGTAATACGGTAACAGAGTAACAGGGTAACAGGGTAATAAGGTAACAGGGTAATAAGGTAACAGAGTAACAGGGTAACATAGTAACAGGGTAATAAGGTAACAGAGTAACAGGGTAACAGAGTAACAGAGTAACAGGGTAACAGAGTAACAGGGTAGGGAGGTCAGAGCGTTTTGTGATATTTAACCTTTTCATGGGATTTGATAAAGAGCATCTCTGGATTTACCTTTTCATATTCACAATGTATATATTTTGCCAATGTTCACTGAACCAGAATATAATCCATACCATAGCATTAGATGTTTAGCTGGTAATGTTTAGCATGTCAGTATGCTAACTTTTGCTAATTTACACCTAACTCAAAGTATTGTTGAGGCTGACAGGAATGTCTTTAGGTGTTTGGTCAGAAACCAAAGTATCGGACACATTAAATGTTGAGCTGATGATGGCGCTACATGAAAAGTCAAAGTTATTACAATTCATCCTGAGAGGAACATGAATGTGTGTACAGAATATTCTGGCTATTCATCCAGTAGTTGACTGAGCAACACTGACATCCTTGGAGTTACGCAACTAGTGTGAATACAAATTAACCTTCAGCTCATTTAAACCTACCATTAGCTCAGCCCATGTAAACACCAGTATGTTAATGATATTATGCACAAAAGGAGGAAGCATTATCACAGAATGATATGTTGTGTACTCAGGACAGAGGAAGTATGTTCAATGACACATGCCAACGATAGTTAATTGGCACCCTGACTTAAAATGCTCTGTACTGGCAACAATTACACGCACGCACACATACACACACACACACACACACACACACACACACACACACACACACACACACACGTGTACGTCAGCACACTCTCCTCTGCCTGACAGGCTATTTCCTGCAGATAGACCTGTCCGTATTCATAAAGTCCTTCCTGTGGACGTAATCTTTTGTGTGGAGACAGCTAGTTAACCAGCTCCCCTAAGCCTGGCTTCATCCTCCACAACTTTAATTCACACAGACATTCTCAGAGTGTGTAAGTGTGCGACAGAGAGAGGTATAGAGACACAAAGACATGTTAACACCTATCTACAGAAAAACACAAAACATGCCTGTGTATAACCACAGCGATGACATTCAATTCAATGGTTATTTGTTAATGGCCACATTAGTGACGTATAAACTTCTCAGCAGGAATGTATGTCATGAATGTGTTACCCTGCACACCCAACAAAACTTAATTTGCACACGGATACAATTACAATACAATACAATACAATTAATACAATACAATTATACAATTAAACAAAAATACTAAAAAATGTATTATATCAAAAGGTGATATGTTTCACGTCCCTGCATTCCCTGCAACTAGTGTACGTTGACCCCTTTATTGTATAAGTGTCAAATTAATAAGTATATTACAGATAATTCAACTCACTGCATCAGGTAAAGGACAATTCCAGTTTTCTATTTTTTCTGTTTCAATGGCGAATCTGGGAAACAAAGAAACCAACAGTACTTTATTTGGAGATAAATCTGCAAGTGAGTGCCACAGTGTCATGTAGGTACAAGTCCCTCATAGCACAGGGACACAACTAAGTATAGCAGGACAAAGCTAAACCAGTAAGCTGAGATGTCATTGTACCATTCTGCTTCACTTTCTCTTCTAAATACATTAGACTTTGTTTTTGATTGTTTACAACCTGTTTAATTGTCTGACTGCTCAGGATTCTTTTTAGCAAAGTAACCAGACCCAGCAGCTCACTTGATGATGATACAAATAAGACTCAATTGATAATAAACTGGAATTATCCTTTAACACTGGTGTGCAGAGTAAGTCATGGCTCCATTATGTTGTATGTGTTGTGTTTATTTTTCTGTGGTAACAACATTTCTTTGCAATTAAAGATGATGTATAACTGAACTCTGTTTACAGGTCTTAGGGAGTACTAGGTCTACTCCATATGTGTAAAAAAACATTTAGTGTCTCCACAGGGAGCTGTGTGAAGCCTGATACATGTCCTCAAGTGAGTCAGCAATTTAATAAAGAGTCTTTCTGAAAAAACCTATACAACACTTAATTATTATATCAAAGGTTGAATCATATTGATGCCAAACTAGAAAACCTCTGGCATGAAATATCAGCCTTGAGATGCAGCAACCTGGCTTGTGGCAAAACTTGTCAAATTCAAAAGTGACATCTGCAGTAATCTGACTACTGCAACATCCACATCATGCCTGTGGCGCTGCTATTCAGTGCTGGTCATCAGAGCAGAAGATGATAGGTTACACAACTTGCAAAGCTAGCTAACTTCCCATAGCTCCCACATACTTACACTCCCCCCGAGAACGCTGCACTGAGCAGCAGCACAGGCAAGAGCCCTTGTTTTTCCACTAAAAGGCAAACAGCCCATTCTGCTGAAGATTTGGCTGACATGAGAAAAACTCCAGGCCATCATGTGACATTCCAGCTCTGCTGACGTTGTGTCCAATGTGCCGACTCAAGTCCTGGCAGGGTGCCTCTCAACAGTGATGGAAGCTGACCTTTCTCCTCCTCTCTTCAAACAACATGGCCTTTAAGATGATTCTGACTCACATAATTCATTGATGGTGCCCTTCACATGAGTCTCTGAGGCTGTGCATCCAAACTGTGACCCAGCAGCAGACACAGGGCTGCAGAGCAGGCAGGATGGATGGAAATGTCAACATCAGGCTCACTCTGACAGGTAGGCTGGTTCTGTGGTCACACGTTGCCTCGCCAAGCCGCACACCTCCACATTTACATATTCATCTGTCTCTTCTACTTCTAGCTGACAGCGGAATACACACTAACTTAAACACAATGTGATTTGGATGAGGAATAGAAAAGGCTCAGTCAGTATTTTCTAGATAATATATTTATAGAAGTATGTTATAAACAAAGGTACACAAAAATTGCTGGAATATCAAAGAAAGTTAAGTTAATGCTGTTTATGGAAGTGTTTATGGACATTAACATTCATTCATAAATATTGTGTTTATGGACGGGTGGATGGCCCGCCATCCATCTCTTAAGAGGTTAAGTTTAAGTTAAGTTTATAGTAACTCCTGCCATCTAACCATTGTATTTGGAAGTAAAAGTAAAAGTGAACTAAAATAATGTCATGTAATCCTCATAGCACTAAAAAACACCTTCTCAGTATATAGGGACGAGGTAAAGAAAAGAATATATATATACATATAAATATAAGATGTAAATACATATTTAATTAAACACTCTCCAATCAGTAGATGCACTTAAATCAGCATTTCAACATGTTGGTGAAGCAGCCTGCATTGATCTATAAATAAGTGCGCGAGATCCTTTAGGTATTCAGGCTCTTAATGCCGCCTGCCTGTCATGTATGAAGGTATTATTTGCATACATTCAGTTCTCCAGGGAGCTCCTTGATGGCGCCAGAAAGCTAAAACATGTTTTTTTAAAGCTTTCTGAGCGAAGTGAAAAGCCTCTGTAGAGAAGCAGAGCAGCTGAGCCTCATCGTCAGTCTGGCGAGCAGCCATCCCACTATCAGACCTCTCGTCCAATCATGGTGTGTCTTTGTGTCTGAGAGGGGAGCTGGCATCACTGAGGGCTGAAGCCTCATACAGATGTGTGCAAGAACCCCCACTTTTCCCTTCTGGCATAAAATTCAATCAATAAGCATTTTTCTTAATCTGCCTCTCTTCCTGCTAGGTTTCCACGCTTCGTGAGAGAACCCCTGCCTGCAGGGCTTCCTCCACTCATCCCTCCATCCAAAATCCATCCGATCTCAGATGTGTATCTTCAGCTTTAACCCAGAGGCCAAACAGCACTGAACATGCTTTGTCTCCATACTTGACTTCTTTCCTGGACAAACCCTTACATACTCTCATCTCGGTAATTTTCTATATTAATTATTCAGGCCCTTCCAGCCTCTGAATAGGAATCCATTATGTCTGCCCTGCTACTCTCTGCTTCAATTAAGAGACTGGGGATGATATGAAAGGGGGGAGGGCAGATCAGGCAATTCAAGGATTCTGAGACCTCACTTTACTTTAAAATATATATGGCATCCTACACTCCAATGCAGAGATACACACAGTACATACAATTACCTAATGGCATTAAATATTACCATGTGATGCACCGTACCAGATTATAGGTTAAAGCTAAATCACATCTGTAGTCCGTTGGCAGGTCTGAACAATGAGAGCACAGTAACAAACTGTCATGTATCGTCGAATTTGTTGAGTTGTTCATGTTGTCTTGTCACTTCCTGTTTTATTTTGTACCTACCTCTTGTTTCTCAACCCAGATGCCTTTACTTCCTATCCTGGTGTGATGTCCCTCCATCGTCAGCGTTTGCCTCGCCCCTGATTGTTTTCACCTGTTCCCACTCACCTCTTGTATAAATTGTCCTGTCTCCCCTTGTCGTGTGTCAGTTCGTCTTGTCATATCCTTGTAAGAGCCTATGCCCATACCAGCGATCCATGAAGTGTGCTTATCTGATAGTTTTTGTACATCCTCCTAGTGAGCGTTTTCAGTTGTTGTTTTGATTTATGGAAGTAAAGTTTTGTTTATTCTACACTACATTTGTGTCTGGAGTCGTGCAATTGAGTCTTCCTTCCCTGTGTCTGAGTCGTAACACAAACACTACAGAGTAAAAACATACAATACCACATCACAACAGTATGCTTGTCAGATAAAAGCAATTCATGAAGCCCATAAGACAAGAATCATGGTCAGCGAGGACAGAGCTGAGACGCTTTTAACAGACTTTTTAAATTGGTTTTCAACGTGCTGATGGAATTGCAGCTCCTCACATCGTCAGGCAGAGGTTCCACTGCTTGGTGGCTTTTACAGAAAAAGCTAAATGCCATGGTACAATCTCAAGTAGAGGATATTTGGACGATCTAATATCATTTAGTGGCGAGTATACACAAAGCAACGTAGTTTAAAATGTTATGAACCGGGCACAAAGTGTTCACCTTTCCAGTTCCTGCGGGATGTGACTGTAACATTCCCAAAGCATCTTGAGATGATACAGAATGTGCTTTGTGACGAGGCGTGATATCGTATAGCCTGTACAGTACCTTTGCTACAAGGCAGGATGGAAGCAGTGATGCTGTTTATAGCACAGTCTGCCCTGCCATCCGCATGTGGCAACATAAACCAGGTGATATTTATCACATCACTGATGCCTGCTCAACCTGTATGGTATTTTTAAATGCAAGGACTTTGCAGCGTAATAAGGACTGAACAGTAAAAAGGACAAGGAGTGTCATTCTCCACAGCAACACGAGATAACAACATGGCAGACTACAAAGTTTTACAAACCGGATCTGGTCTCAAACTTTCAGAACTGCACCTAACTAACTGTAATGGAAGTAGGGGTAAAGGTGATGGAGAAGGAGGGCGGATGCCCGCCCTGGTTCTCCATCCTTGTTGCTGCTCGCCCCGCTCTGCTGATGGATGCTAGACTACTTCTGAACCAGATCATCATCACCTTATTAAATGAAAAAAACTCTTTCATGTCAAATGAATGTTCAAAACATTTGAAACATTGGACTGAATTGCCGAATTAAGAGACAACATGGAGAACTCTTGATTGGGATACACTTTGTATTAGAGCTAAGAGCATGAGTTTCATTCCTTCTTGTGTGAATGTGGCGTCCTGCAGTAAAATTATGTGCAGAAATAGTTCTCAAAGTAAAATACAAGAACTGCCCTGCTAAAAAAATATGTTTTTACCAGCATCTGTATTTTATGGATTTTTTAGAAACAGTTTAAAAGAAAACATCCCATGTATTCCTGTTTATGGCTAGGCATTGAACCTCAATACTTCTTGAATACTGACCAAAGAATGTCCATATGTCTATTTAGCATTGGAACCTGTGGAGCATCAGACGTTAGCGTCAAATGATTTGTCAGGTCTTGTTTACATATTGTTTGATAAGATATTTCCTGATTTAAATTAGAACTCTCCAGTAACTTGTTATAACATGCTTTAACTACCCAGAAAACAATGGACGGATTGTGTTGTGTTCCTTTCTTGTCCATCTATCAGATGTTATCTTCATCTATTAATATTCAGAATAGGCTCAAAATGTACAAGCCTCAGGTATTGCATTTGCATCTGCATCAAAGTGTTCCAATAATACTCAGCCATATTCCTGCTCTGGTTGGAGTGAAGGGAAAGGACACCCAGCAGCATGGTGTGGGTTGCTTTCTACAACAGCTGCCTTTACAACACATAGTCGTGCACATACAGTGCACATACTCAGACACTGCAGCATCACTGACTCACCAGGAATATCCTCTCCAGCTGGTCCTGGATGTCCTTCATCCCAGGAAAGGCAGCCACTCCTTGGATCATCTCAATGAAAATGCAGCCCACGCCCCTTGAAGAGAGAACAACACATCATTTAATTTTCATTTAATACTTAATAATTTTCATTTAATACTCAATAATATAATATATATAATATAAACTTAATAATATCAAGTCTAGTGGATTGTTTCAATTGGTCCTCATCATTTAGAGATTTGCTTCCATGAATAATAGTGCCATCATTACCAGAAGTATCCTCAGTAAAGTATCCTCAGTAAAGTATCCTCAGTGAAGTATCCTCAGTAAATCAAATCAAATCAAATTTATTTGTATAGCCCAATATCACAAATTATACATTTGTCTCAGTGTGCTTTACAGACTGTACAGATTACGACACCCCCTGTCCTTAGACCCTCGCATCGCACAAGGAAAAACTTCCTAAAAGAAACCCCAAAATTAAAGGGGGAAAAATGGAAGAAACCTCAGGGAGAGCAACTGAGGAGGGATCCCTCTCCCAGGGCGGATAGACGTGCAATAGATGTCGTGTGTACAGGATAAACAACATAGTACAAATACAACATTTGACAGAAATTATGTTGTGTTGGAAAAAAAGAAATAGAAAGTTTGGATGAATCCAGGAAAATGTCAATAATGATCCTGACGTAAACTTTATCAGTGGCAACCTGCCACATGAGAGACAGACACTCCGGGGTACCCCGGATGGTGAGTTAGTAACAACATTTACATAAATGCATACAGATAGAGAGGGAGAAGAAGAGAGGGAGGGGAGGAGAGAGGAAGAGAAGGAAGAGAGCAGGGAGGTGTCCCCCGGCAGTCTAAGCCTATAGCAGCATAACTAGGGGCTGATCCAGGGCAAACCTGAGCCAGCCCTAACTATAAGCTTTATCAAAAAGGAAAGTCTTTAGCCTACTCTTAAATGTGGAGAGTGTGTCTGCCTCCCGAACACAAACTGGAAGCTGGTTCCACTGGAGAGGAGCTTGATAGCTGAAGGCTCTGGCTCCCATTGTACTCTTAGAGACTCTAGGAACCACAAGTAACCCTGCAGTCTGGGAGCGTAATGCTCTAGTTGGTTTATAAGGCACTATGAGATCTTTAAGATATGCTGGAGCCTGACCATTAATTGATTTGTAAGTCAGGAGAAGGATTTTGAATTCTATTCTGTATTTTACCGGGAGCCAGTGCAGTGCAGCTAATACAGGAGTAATATGATCCCGTTTCCTTGTTCTTGTCAATACACGTGCCGCTGCATTTTGGATCAACTGAAGAGTCTTAAGCGACTTTTTGGGACAACCTGATAACAATGAGTTGCAGTAATTATCCTCAGTAATGTATCCTCAGTAATGTATCCTCAGTAAAGTATCCTCAGTAATGTATCCTCAGTAATGTATCCTCAGGAAAGTATCCTCAGTAATGTATCCTATGTAATGTATCCTCAGTAAAGTATCCTCAGTAATGTATCCTCAGTGAAGTATCCTCAGTAAAGTATCCTCAGTAATGTATCCTCAGTAAAGTATCCTCAGTAATGTATCCTCAGTAATGTATCGTCAGTAATGTATCCTCAGTATTGTATCCTCAGAAATGTATCCTCAGTAATGTATCCTCAGTAATGTATCCTCAGAAATGTATCCTCAGTAATGTATCCTCAGTAATGTATCCTCAGAAATGTATCCTCAGTAATGTATCCTCAGTAATGTATCTTCAGTAATGTATCTTCAGTAAAATATCCTCAGTAATGTATCCTCAGTAAAGTATCCTCAGTAATGTATCATCAGAAAAGTATCCTCAGTAAAGTATCCTCAGTAATGTATCCTCAGTAAAGTATCCTCAGTAATGTATCATCAGAAAAGTATCCTCAGTAAAGTATCCTCAGTAATGTATCCTCAGTAATGTATCATCAGAAAAGTATCCTCAGTAATGTATCATCAGAAAAGTATCCTCAGTAAAGTATCCTCAGTAATGTATCCTCAGTAATGTATCCTCAGTAATGTATCCTCAGTAAATATCCTCAGTAATATATCCTCAGTAATGTATCCTCAGTGAAGTATCCTCAGTATTGTATCCTCAGAAATGTATCCTCAGTAATGTATCTTCAGTAATGTATCCTCAGTAAAGTATCCTCAGTAAAGTATCCTCAGTAATGTATCCTCAGAAATGTATCCTCAGTAATGTATCTTCAGTTATGTATCTTCAGTAAAGTATCCTCAGTAATGTATCCTCAGTAAAGTATCCTCAGTAATGTATCATCAGAAAAGTATCCTCAGTAAAGTATCCTCAGTAATGTATCCTCAGTAAAGTATCCTCAGTAATGTATCATCAGAAAAATATCCTCAGTAAAGTATCCTCAGTAATGTATCCTCAGTAATGTATCCTCAGTAAATATCATCAGTAATGTATCATCAGTAATGTATCCTCAGTGAAGTATCCTCAGTATTGTATCCTCAGAAATGTATCCTCAGTAATGTATCTTCAGTAATGTATCCTCAGTGAAGTATCCTCAGTATTGTATCCTCAGAAATGTATCCTCAGTAAAGTATCCTCAGTAATGTATCCTCAGTAATGTATCATCAGAAAAGTATCCTCAGTAATGTATCATCAGAAATGTATCTTCAGTAAAGTATCCTCAGTAATGTATCCTCAGTAAAGTATCCTCAGTAATGTATCATCAGAAAAGTATCCTCAGTAAAGTATCCTCAGTAATGTATCATCAGAAAAGTATCCTCAGTAAAGTATCCTCAGTAATGTATCCTCAGTAATGTATCCTCAGTGAAGTATCCTCAGTATTGTATCCTCAGTGAAGTATCCTCAGTAATGTATCTTCAGTAATGTATCCTCAGTAAAGTATCCTCAGTAAAGTATCCTCAGTAATGTATCCTCAGAAATGTATCCTCAGTAATGTATCTTCAGTTATGTATCTTCAGTAAAGTATCCTCAGTAATGTATCCTCAGTAAAGTATCCTCAGTAATGTATCATCAGAAAAGTATCCTCAGTAAAGTATCCTCAGTAATGTATCCTCAGTAAAGTATCCTCAGTAATGTATCATCAGAAAAATATCCTCAGTAAAGTATCCTCAGTAATGTATCCTCAGTAATGTATCCTCAGTAAATATCATCAGTAATGTATCATCAGTAATGTATCCTCAGTGAAGTATCCTCAGTATTGTATCCTCAGAAATGTATCCTCAGTAATGTATCTTCAGTAATGTATCCTCAGTGAAGTATCCTCAGTATTGTATCCTCAGAAATGTATCCTCAGTAATGTATCTTCAGTAATGTATCCTCAGTAAAGTATCCTCAGTAAAGTATCCTCAGTAATGTATCATCAGAAAAGTATCCTCAGTAAAGTATCCTCAGTAATGTATCCTCAGTAATGTATCCTCAGTAAATATCCTCAGTAATATATACTCAGTAAAGTATCCTCAGTAATGTATCCTCAGTAATGTATCCTCAGTAAAGTATCCTCAGTGAAGTATCCTCAGTAATGTATACTCAGTAAAGCATCCTCAGTAAAGCATCCTCAGTAAAGCATCCTCAGTAAAGTATCCTCAGTGAAGTATCCTCAGTGAAGTAAACTCAGTAATGTATCCTCAGTAAAGTATTATCAGTAATGTATCCTCAGTAAAGTATCCTCAGTAATGTATCGTCAGTAATGTATACTCAGTAAAGTATCCTCAGTAATGTATCCTCAGTAAAGTATCCTCAGTGAAGTATCCTCAGTGAAGTATACTCAGTAATGTATCCTCAGTAAAGTATCCTCAGTAATGTATCCTCAGTAAAGTATCCTCAGTAATGTATCCTCAGTAATGTATCCTCAGTAAAGTATCCTCAGTGAAGTATCCTCAGTAATGTATACTCAGTAAAGTATCCTCAGTAAAGTATCCTCAGTAAAGTATCTTCAGTAAAGTATCCTCAGTAAAGTATCCTCAGTAATGTATCCTCAGAAATGTATCCTCAGTAATGTATCTTCAGTAATGTATCTTCAGTAAAGTATCCTCAGTAATGTATCCTCAGTAAAGTATCCTCAGTAATGTATCATCAGAAAAGTATCCTCAGTAAAGTATCCTCAGTAATGTATCATCAGAAAAGTATCCTCAGTAAAGTATCCTCAGTAATGTATCCTCAGTATTGTATCCTCAGAAATGTATCCTCAGTAATGTATCCTCAGTAAAGTATCCTCAGTAAAGTATCCTCAGTAATGTATCCTCAGAAATGTATCCTCAGTAATGTATCCTCAGTAATGTATCCTCAGAAATGTATCCTCAGTAATGTATCCTCAGTAATGTATCTTCAGTAATGTATCTTCAGTAAAATATCCTCAGTAATGTATCCTCAGTAAAGTATCCTCAGTAATGTATCATCAGAAAAGTATCCTCAGTAAAGTATCCTCAGTAATGTATCCTCAGTAAAGTATCCTCAGTAATGTATCATCAGAAAAGTATCCTCAGTAAAGTATCCTCAGTAATGTATCCTCAGTAATGTATCATCAGAAAAGTATCCTCAGTAATGTATCATCAGAAAAGTATCCTCAGTAAAGTATCCTCAGTAATGTATCCTCAGTAATGTATCCTCAGTAATGTATCCTCAGTAAATATCCTCAGTAATATATCCTCAGTAATGTATCCTCAGTGAAGTATCCTCAGTATTGTATCCTCAGAAATGTATCCTCAGTAATGTATCTTCAGTAATGTATCCTCAGTAAAGTATCCTCAGTAAAGTATCCTCAGTAATGTATCCTCAGAAATGTATCCTCAGTAATGTATCTTCAGTTATGCATCTTCAGTAAAGTATCCTCAGTAATGTATCCTCAGTAAAGTATCCTCAGTAATGTATCATCAGAAAAGTATCCTCAGTAAAGTATCCTCAGTAATGTATCCTCAGTAAAGTATCCTCAGTAATGTATCCTCAGTAATGTATCCTCAGTAATGTATCCTCAGTAAATATCATCAGTAATGTATCATCAGTAATGTATCCTCAGTGAAGTATCCTCAGTATTGTATCCTCAGAAATGTATCCTCAGTAATGTATCTTCAGTAATGTATCCTCAGTGAAGTATCCTCAGTAAAGTATCCTCAGTAATGTATCCTCAGTAATGTATCATCAGAAAAGTATCCTCAGTAATGTATCATCAGAAATGTATCTTCAGTAAAGTATCCTCAGTAATGTATCCTCAGTAAAGTATCCTCAGTAATGCATCATCAGAAAAGTATCCTCAGTAAAGTATCCTCAGTAATGTATCATCAGAAAAGTATCCTCAGTAAAGTATCCTCAGTAATGTATCCTCAGTAATGTATCCTCAGTATTGTATCCTCAGAAATGTATCCTCAGTAATGTATCCTCAGAAATGTATCCTCAGTAATGTATCTTCAGTAATGTATCCTCAGTAAAGTATCATCAGAAAAGTATCCTCAGTAATGTATCATCAGAAAAGTATCCTCAGTAAAGTATCCTCAGTAATGTATCCTCAGTAATGTATCCTCAGTAATGTATCCTCAGTAAATATCCTCAGTAATATATCCTCAGTAATGTATCCTCAGTGAAGTATCCTCAGTATTGTATCCTCAGAAATGTATCCTCAGTAATGTATCTTCAGTAATGTATCCTCAGTAAAGTATCCTCAGTAAAGTATCCTCAGTAATGTATCCTCAGAAATGTATCCTCAGTAATGTATCTTCAGTTATGTATCTTCAGTAAAGTATCCTCAGTAATGTATCCTCAGTAAAGTATCCTCAGTAATGTATCATCAGAAAAGTATCCTCAGTAAAGTATCCTCAGTAATGTATCCTCAGTAAAGTATCCTCAGTAATGTATCCTCAGTAATGTATCCTCAGTAATGTATCCTCAGTAAATATCATCAGTAATGTATCATCAGTAATGTATCCTCAGTGAAGTATCCTCAGTATTGTATCCTCAGAAATGTATCCTCAGTAATGTATCTTCAGTAATGTATCCTCAGTGAAGTATCCTCAGTATTGTATCCTCAGAAATGTATCCTCAGTAATGTATCTTCAGTTATGTATCTTCAGTAAAGTATCCTCAGTAATGTATCCTCAGTAAAGTATCCTCAGTAATGTATCATCAGAAAAGTATCCTCAGTAAAGTATCCTCAGTAATGTATCCTCAGTAATGTATCCTCAGTAATGTATCCTCAGTAATGTATCCTCAGTAAATATCCTCAGTAATATATACTCAGTAAAGTATCCTCAGTAATGTATCCTCAGTAATGTATCCTCAGTAAAGTATCCTCAGTGAAGTATCCTCAGTAATGTATACTCAGTAAAGCATCCTCAGTAAAGCATCCTCAGTAAAGTATCCTCAGTGAAGTATCCTCAGTGAAGTAAACTCAGTAATGTATCCTCAGTAAAGTATTATCAGTAATGTATCCTCAGTAAAGTATCCTCAGTAATGTATCGTCAGTAATGTATACTCAGTAAAGTATCCTCAGTAATGTATCCTCAGTAAAGTATCCTCAGTGAAGTATCCTCAGTGAAGTATACTCAGTAATGTATCCTCAGTAAAGTATCCTCAGTAATGTATCCTCAGTAAAGTATCCTCAGTAATGTATCCTCAGTAATGTATCCTCAGTAAAGTATCCTCAGTGAAGTATCCTCAGTAATGTATACTCAGTAAAGTATCCTCAGTAAAGTATCCTCAGTAAAGTATCTTCAGTAAAGTATCCTCAGTAAAGTATCCTCAGTAATGTATCCTCAGAAATGTATCCTCAGTAATGTATCTTCAGTAATGTATCTTCAGTAAAGTATCCTCAGTAATGTATCCTCAGTAAAGTATCCTCAGTAATGTATCATCAGAAAAGTATCCTCAGTAAAGTATCCTCAGTAATGTATCATCAGAAAAGTATCCTCAGTAAAGTATCCTCAGTAATGTATCCTCAGTAATGTATCCTCAGTAAATATCCTCAGTAATGTATCATCAGTAATGTATCCTCAATGAAGTATCCTCAGTATTGTATCCTCAGAAATGTATCCTCAGTAATGTATCTTCAGTAATGTATCCTCAGTAAAGTATCCTCAGTAAAAGTATCCTCAGTAATGTATCATCAGAAAAGTATCCTCAGTAAAGTATCCTCAGTAATGTATCCTCAGTAATGTATCCTCAGTAAATATCCTCAGTAATGTATCCTCAGTAATGTATCCTCAGTAATGTATCCTCAGTAAATATCCTCAGTAATATATACTCAGTAAAGTATCCTCAGTAATGTATCCTCAGTAATGTATCCTCAGTAAAGTATCCTCAGTGAAGTATCCTCAGTAATGTATACTCAGTAAAGCATCCTCAGTAAAGCATCCTCAGTAAAGTATCCTCAGTGAAGTATCCTCAGTGAAGTATACTCAGTAATGTATCCTCAGTAAAGTATCATCAGTAATGTATCCTCAGTAAAGTATCCTCAGTAATGTATCGTCAGTAACGTATACTCAGTAAAGTATCCTCAGTAATGTATCCTCAGTAAAGTATCCTCAGTGAAGTATCCTCAGTGAAGTATACTCAGTAATGTATCCTCAGTAAAGTATCCTCAGTAATGTATCCTCAGTAAAGTATCCTCAGTAATGTATCCTCAGTAATGTATCCTCAGTAATGTATCCTCAGTAATGTATCCTCAGTAAAATATCCTCAGTAAAGTATCCTCAGTAATGTATCCTCAGTAAAGTATCATCAGTAATGTATACTCAGTAAAGTATCCTCAGTGAAGTATCCTCAGTAATGTATCCTCAGTAAAGTATCCTCAGTGAAGTATCCTCAGTAATGTATACTCAGTAAAGTATCCCTAGTGAAGTATCCTCAGTAAAGTATCCTCAGTAATGTATCCTCAGTAAAGTATCCTCAGTGAAGTATCCTCAGAGAAGTATCCTCAGTAATGTATACTCAGTAAAGTATCCTCAGTAATGTATCCTCAGTAAAGTATCCTCAGTATTGTATACTCAGTAAAATATCCTCAGTAAAGTATCCTCAGTAATGTATACTCAGTAAAGTATCCTCAGTAATGCATCCTCAGTAAAGTATCCTCAGTAAAGTATCCTCAGTAATGTATCCTCAGTAATGTATCCTCAGTATCCTCAGTAAAGTATCCTCAGTAATGTATCCTCAGTAATGCATCCTCAGTAAAGTATCCTCAGTAATGTATACTCAGTAAAGTATCCTCAGTAATGTATCCTCAGTAATGTATCCTCAGTGAAGTATCCTCAGTAATGTATACTCAGTAAAGTATCCTCAGTGAAGTATCCTCAGTAATGTATATTCAGTGAAGTATCCTCAGTAAAGTATCCTCAGTAATGTATCCTCAGTAAAGTATCCTCAGTGAAGTATCCTCAGAGAAGTATCCTCAGTAATGTATACTCAGTAATGTATCCTCAGTAAAATATCCTCAGTAAAGTATCCTCAGTATTGTATACTCAGTAAAATATCCTCAGTAAAGTATCTTCAGTAATGTATACTCAGTAAAGTATCCTCAGTAAAGTATCCTCAGTAATGTATACTCAGTAAAATATCCTCAGTAAAGTATCCTCTGTAATGTATACTCAGTAAAGTATCCTCAGTAAAGTATCCTCAGTCATGTATACTCAGTAAAGTATCCTCAGTAATGTATACTCAGTAAAGTATCCTCAGTAAAGTATCCCCAGTATATACAGGCCTGCTCACAGACAGTTGAAGCACCGTCTTGATGGCAGCAGAACTAGCTAAGAGGAGATTTGTAGCGTGACAGAAAAGACTCTGCTGCAGGCACACAACACATCCATTGTTGGGATTCACACTGCAAAAAGGGGTGCAGTGTGACTATGTTTCCAGTCATCTGAATGAATAGATATAAATATAAAAAATAGCTCATATATATAGTATATATATATATATATATATATATATATATATACATACTGTATATATGAGCTATTTTTTAAAGATGAACATCAGTAGAGTCTTCAGTAGAGACCAAAGGGCTTGGAGCTGAGAGCCATAGATAGAGGAAGGAAGTCAAAGAGTATTGACAGACAGACTTACACATTGATGATTTGGATTTTTTCATGGGACTTGTTGACAAGAGGAAAAATATGGAATAACACCAGCCTTACCATTTAAGTTTGAGGTGCTCTGCAATGTATCTTACCATTAAACTAAACCTGGATATTAATCTGTGCATAACCACACTTGAGTGATCTCAACGTTGACTCTGATTGACAGACGTGTGTGAGAGCTGCAGGAAGGTAAAAATAGAGCAGTTCTTTGCCTGTCCTCCATCACATCCTCCCTTCTCACAGATGGCGGCCTGTAACCTGTAGGCTGCTGTGATGGATGCTTCTCATGACAGGAAGACAGATCTGCACAACCTTTTGGCCCAGCAAGAGATGCTTCTTCATGGAACATTGCTTCCAAAGTGATCAGGGGTGGGTGTGTGAGTGGGTGTGTGTGTGTGTGGGGCAGGGTGAATCTCAGTTGGATGGAACACTACCCTGTAGATTGCCCACCTGCAAACCCCCTTAAATCAGACACACATTCCCTCTGCCTCCCAGACCCCCAAAGCCCCAAACTGCTTTTGAATTGGATGTTGGAGGATGCAGCTGGGCTTCATGGGATGTCCCTGCTGACTGTCCAGACAGAAGGGGTCACTGAGGCTCCACCGAGAGTCCAACAGCAGTATTGTTGGAAGGAAACCTTAGAGCAGGGGTCGGGAACCTATGGCTCTTTCGATGATGCGTTATGGCTCGCAGACAATTTTGAGCTGACATTTTTTAACATGTTTAACAAGTAACAAATAATTATACTGTGTCATTTTAAAGTAAAACATTTAGCAGCGGATTTTGTTTTAGTTCTCCCGTCTCCTTTCCTCCACTCTGTCTCTGACTGCAACTGTGTGCGCACGTGTGTGTGTGTGTGTGTGTGTGTGTGTGTGGGCGGGGGGGGGGGGGGGATTGGAGCCCTGCCCTTAGCGAAACAGATGAGGAGAAACTGCACAAAGCAAGCAGTCCAGGGGTGTCAAACTCAATCACAGAGAGGGCCAAAATTAAGGCATCGTTTCGGGGGTGAAGCTTAGAAACTGCAGCGCCCACAGAGTCATACTTTGTCTTGAGTGTGGCCTTACACTGGAGGTCAATCAGCTCCATTTGGATGTTCACATGTGCTGTTTCCACGTCAACTGCAAACGGATTGCTGAGCAGTTCATGTGCAGTCGGGAACACAGCGGTGGAGATGGTTTGTCAGTGTTTGGAAACACGTAGTGACCAAAGTTTCCTTGCTTGCATCAGAGTCTCCCACAAGCAGCTCGGCTCTCACTGCATCATACATGTCCGTGATCACACGGCCCTGAAGCTGGAGGTTTAACAGTGAGATGCTTCGTTATGTCGCACAAGCAGGCCAGCTCACATCGACACTTTTCGTCCCAGAGATCTGTGGTGTGTTTCCCTTTGCTTCCAAAAACGGCCAGATTTCCTCACGCAACTCGAAAAATCTATTCAGCACTTTCCCTCTACTGAGCCATCGCACCGCCATGTTCAGAATGTATCTCCTCAGGAAGAGACTTACATTGACTCTTATAAAGTTTTCTGTCTGTGTTACGGTGCTTGTTACATGTTCCATCTCCAGAGCTTTACAACACAGCGCTTCCTGGTGTGTGATGCGGTGATACACCGTCAGCTCACCTGCACAGTTCTCCCGCTGCATCTTCTCCCGCATCCCGCACTAATCCACTCTTTTCATCACATCGCAGGCTCCGTCTGTCGTCAGTCCCGTCAGTTTGTCCCGGGGCAGCTTCATTTCATTCACACATTTAGATACTTCCTCAAATATGTCTTTTCCCGTGGTTGTGCCATGCATTGATTTAATTACCAAAACCGGCAGGCCAGTTATGATAGAGAAATTATATTTTCTCGCGGGCGGATATAATTGGGCGCGGGGTTCCGTTGGGGGAGGGGGGGGGGGTTTACAGACAATGGTAGGGGTAACACTGATACTCGATACTTTAGTACTCGGAGACGTGATATACTTAAAACTCAATTTTATTAAATATATGGCTCTCAAGGAAATACATTTAAAAATATTTGGCTTTTATGGCTCTCCCAGCCAAAAGGGTTCCCGACCCCTGCCTTAGAAGAAGGGGACAGGGGCCAGTCTAGCAGGGGGATCAGATACCTCCACCTCTGGGGAAAACTCATGTTCCATTTCCTCTTCAAACTGTTGCTACAGTTCAGCACAACTTGATTTAAAATTGTATCTTTGTTGGCCAGAATATGAATCAGAAACCTTAAGAGTCAGATATTGAAATTCTGGAGAGATTGTTGCAGGGGTCAAAATGACATTTGTAGTGGAAAATAATTGCAGATTGATCATATTTATAAAAAAGCATGATCTGTGTTCTTCTGTTTGTCTTGGTTTTGTTTAGTCATCATGATTTATGTTTTCCTGTATCTTTGCTTATGTGTTGTATGCATGCTACACATTAGGAAGCTCTGGTATCAGATTACAGGAGGGGAAGGGTGGCCAAATAAACAAAACACAACAGAGTTTAATCCAAGGAAGCACATCCTCAGGTTACCATGAGCTACATATAAGTGGGTTTTTAATTGGTTTTGTCTAGAGCTCTAGATCTTAATTGAACTATCTGAATAACTCAAGGAGAAATAACACACAGAGAGTATGGGGGGGGGGGTGTCAGGGTCAGGGGTTTGGAGAACTCACCACATGTCCAGGCAGGTGGAGTAGTCTGTGGATCCCAGCAGGACATCTGGAGGACGGTACCACAGGGTCACCACCTCGTTGGAGTAGGTATGGCTGGGGACCGACTTGGCTCTGGCCAGGCCTGAGGAGAGCAAAATACAACACTGTCTCAGAAAGCATTATCATTGAATGACCTTCAGCAGGCTTCTGAAAGCAGACCACTGGAGAGATTCAGCACTCACTGCAGGCACTGCTCCTGTAGATGGGATTCTAATGTCCCATGTGGGGAAATTTAGTGATTTTAGCATACTATAAGAATTAGGATACAGCAAGGAAATGCATATTAAGGCATAACACAGAATTCTGATGAACACCATAAATAAAACATTTAAATTGGCAGATCATATATACATGCTTGCAACAATACAGCAGCAGAACATAGTAAAACAAAGAGACTACCATGTTCATAAAATCCCACATCAAATGTTGAATAGAATAAATTAAGTTGTAAAGACTTTTGCTGTTTTTGCAAAGAGGCTTAAAAGCGGGTTTAATAAATCACATAAGTAACAAGAAAATCACTGGTGGTTTGTATGTTCTGTGATTCTGAATCTAATATCAAAAATCTCTATCTATATCTTCACCATTAGAAGTATCCGCATCCGCTACTATCACTGGATTACTGTGAGACTGAAGAAAGAGTCTATCATCTTTTCTCTATGATGTTCATTTATCAGAGATAATGATATCCTTGCAAAGTGTCACTGGAAAGTCACACTTTCATGGGGTCTGTCATCAGATTTGACTGAGTCATGATTAACTAACTACTTAAACTGCCTCCATAAGCTGCGTGTTACAGCCAGTAATGCTTCTGCAATTGCTGAACCAACTACTGTTGGTGAGTTGGTGAAATCAGTGGGCCAAACTACAATAACTGACTTCCTGTTGTTTTTAGATGCACTTGTCCCTTTCACCTCACACAGTATCTTTGCCTCTTCCGGAGAGGTGCGCCTCACAGTTTAAAAACCTCTGCATTTGGTTGAAACTTTAATTCAATAATTCAATAACAAGCTGTGCAAGAAGAAGAAGTGGAACAATTGTGAGCATCTGATTAAGTGAAGAAAATAAGGTTTTAAAAGAGTGGCACCCGTACAGCATTGTGGAAAACATGGGTTTGCTTCACCCTATAACAGAGAGGGTTCTCCGCTACTGTTTCTAACATAACAGGACATTTACAGCAAGAGTGCAGATTTAGTCTTGTGCAGTGTTAGGCCGTTAATATCCAAAGGAGAGATTAGTTGTGCTTGCAGGTTATATTATTTACATTCTGATGCAGTCTGTAGCATCAAACCAGCATCAGTGAAGGCTGTGGTCAGAAGTGATAATGAGATCACACTGTACTGACACACCCTGGAATACACTTTACATCGCTGCAGAGAGTTTCAGCGACTGTTAAATTGCTAATTGGAAGGGTAAAGGTGACATTCATCCTTTTTTCACAAAAAGGGATTAAAGTCCAAGTTCTTTAGGACCATCGGCACATGGGACATCATGTTCACTGTATGTAAACAAAAAATTTAGATTTTCTAAATCATTGTGTGCTGACAAAACTCTTGATAGTTGAATCATCGCCTCATTCAATTCTTGAGCGCTCGCAATATTCAATGTGCAGACTCCCCCTCTGTTTCCAATGTTAACTCACTGAAGAAATCATATTGTAATCTAAGCAGACCTGTCTTTGGACTGTCTTCTGTATGTTCAACCGCAACAGACCTAGGATTGCCTTTTCAAATGGAAATCATGATGGAAGACCTGTGAGGTTTCAGTGAGAAACAGAGTGGTGCTGAGATGAACCCAAAGGACCCAAACTCCTGTTTCCATGGAGTGAATTGGACATCACTGGACAGTACAGTGCGGTTACTCCACGGTGAGACTGCGGCTTGCTACTGTTATTGTAATGCGGAATCTTTTCAAACCTTTTCAAGGGTTTTTATAATAAGTTCATGAGCCAGAACCAGTTATTCTAACACGGTTCTGGTTTTTATCTGTGCGATGACACACACCCAGGTAAGTTAAGTATCCAGTGACAGTGCTCCCATGTCAGCTAATGGGAGAGCAGAGGGCAGATGCAGCAAGCTTTAATGAGGCTGATGGCATTACCTCTTTGTCTTCTCCCAAGTGGTCGGAGGGTTTAATTAAAGCATTTAGCTTGGTAAAAAAGCACTTCCTGCCCTGCTGCTAGTCCCCTGTGTGTGGGAGGCAGAGGGGCAGAGGGGAGAATAAATGAGGAGGAAGGACGTATTTAACATTTCCTTGTGTTGAAACGCCCACAGGAGAAAGGGGTTTCAGTCGGCATTCATCACGGACCAGCAATGTAATGTCCACACACTGATCGAGCGTAGATAGACGCCATCTGCCTGCTCATACCCACAGGCTATTATTTCCACTGCAGGCGCTCTGTGTGTGTGAGCCTCCTACTACTGCACTCATCATAAAACAAAGTGTTGTAATAGCAGGTTAGCCTGTTTGTAACATGGATAGCTGTTGTACACAGTACAATTAATCAGAATTATTTGGTGTGGGATTGAAACAAACTAAACTACAGCGTGTGTGTGTGTGTGTGTGTGTGTGTGTGTGTGTTCATGGTAATGAAGGAACAGTGTTGCTCACTGATGAGTTTTTAACATGAATGGAGCTCTATGGCGCAGAGGAAGAAGATACACCATGCTTTGACAATACTTGTTTCATTTAATGTGATTTGTTGCCAACACAGAAATACACAATATCACCAGCATGCACTTTAATTTTCAGATCTATCTATATGCAAGGGAATAAAAGTGACATTCAGCAGGGTTAGTGCATTATTAATATAGAAAACTGACAAAACGATCATAACTCTATGCTTTGGCAACTGCATTATAACTAAAGCACCAACAAATCAGCAGAATAAACAAAACAAAGCTAATTCAGTCCAAGCAACTTGCTTGTATATTCAGCATGACCTTAATCAGCTGGACCTCCTCCATCTCATGCTTTACAAAAGTCCAGTTTTCCACCCACAGACAGCCACGACGTCTCAGCTCACTGTGTTCATGTGCTATGATTTAGACTCCACTTCTATTACTAAGTAAAACTCCAATACTGTGATTCCCAGGGGACAATGTGTAACAGCATCTTGTTAGCTTGTGTTTGCTCACCATGGTGTATGTGTTAGCATTCCTTAGAGATGCATAGTGAGATATTTATTTATTTGGTGGTCTCCATGTGCTTTGACATTTGGATCACCTTGCACAGTGTTTCTAAAGGTAAGTTAGCAGAACATGATGGTGGAGTGGAAATCACAGAGGCCTGACCTGCCACCTCACAAGCCCGCGAGGAGGTGCTACTTCAAAGCCCTGACCTATGGCGTCACACACACACACACACACACACACACACACACACACACACACACACACACACACCTGTAGCCACTTTCATCAGTAGTAGTTAATCAGTTGACCTGCCATCCTGTCCAGGTAGCTACTGGGATGAAGGTCGCCGGTGATTTATATATCACTATCTCACACGCAACACCGGGGTCACAAAATATACAAGGAAAGAGGTGGAGTGGAGGGAAACCGGAGGAAGAGAGAAGAACAAAGAGAAGGATGGAAATAGTCTCTGTCTCCGGGGGAAATAGCTCACTGTTCTTTTGAAGTTCATTTGGATTTTGAAGGCAGTTTGTAAATTCTGCCTGCTTCTCTCCTCCTCTCCAACATGCAGCAGATTAAGAGATGTACTGTTTACTGCCACAAGCTATTTCAAATATTGCAGGAAAAGAATCTACAGGGCACATCAATAACTTATTTTAAACAAAGTTTGACTTGCATCATGGTTTAACCACGTAACCTGTCCACAATGGAGGGAGCAACACTTTCAGTTGTTTTATCAACCACTTTGTACTTATATTATTTGTATTATATTTAATTATATTTAATTATTGTGTACTCGCCACTTTACTTTCATGTTCTTTTGCTGTAACAAGGTACATTTCCCCGTTGTGGGACTAATAAAGAATTTCTGATTCTGATTCTCTGCGCTTCATTTTTTGTTCTCCATTTACAGGACTCAGGGAAAGGAACAGTTCCGCATTTGGAATATATACGCGTCACTTTCTTCCCTTTGCACTAACTGGGTTAGCTCAGCTGTGAGCTGCACTATTTCTGATTAGAATTTCATGGGACATGTGTGCTAGCCAGAGCTGCCAGATGTTAATCAATGTGAGTGCCCTCTAACTGAAAATGTCCGTGTTTAAGCATAGCTGCTTCAACTGACACTGTGGGAATTAGAGTTCTACCTCCTGCTGTGCACGTATTCTTTGTACGTGGGAGACTTGTCTATAGCAGGGTTCCCACATACAGTCAGTGAGCCCTCTGTACTGCCAACTTTAGAAATAGTTCCAGTACTTTACCCCTTCAGAACGAAACATGGAAGTTTGTTTCCATTTATCGGTAGTGCTAAAGGTTAAAAACTGCATGTAGGGCTGCAAGCTTGATGCTCATTGGGAAACATTCATGAGGTTATTTTTTTATACTTTACTCTATTTAGAACGCACCTCCTCACAGCAGTGTATTTAACCAATCAGCTTGATTGAGTGCTGTTGAGGTTTGGGAGGGATGTGACCTTAACAACAAAACATTTCTCTGGTTCCCAGAAACATTTACATGTATCTGTGTACAAGCACAATTCCAGCAGGTTTCCCTGTTTTGAGGTCTGACTTATTGTGTTCTAGTTTCAAGGTTTTGTGTTCGAGTCTCATTTACTTCCCATCCTGCATCTGTCTCTATGTTTTCATGCAGACAGGTAACTGGAAGAAATCAGGTTGGATCCCATTACACATTAATGTTGTTAATGTTAAACCTGCTCAGCCTTTGTCACAATGACATTTATATTTTCACAAAAGACTGTCTATTTTTTTGGTAAAAAATATAATTTATTTACTTTTGAATACATTTCAATAAAAAGATTATTCATCACACCTGTCGAACTGAATTGTTTTTATGAAAACAAGTGAAGGCAGAAAGCTGAGTAACAAGAACCTATGATGCATGCACACACTGGACTCAGGGTGGTTTCAGCCTTCACACAAGAAACACACATTGTGGTGTATTGATATGTCACAAAACACATAGCAACAGTTGAGATACACAACGCTTCCTTTGGCTGCTTCTGCTGCATTTACTACGCTGGAGCTACACACATCTAATATGGACGAGGAACCAGAGCAGGTAAATACTGCTCTGCTCTGCTCTGCTGCTGGGTGGAAAACAACACCCCTACTTCAATCTAAAGATAGGCTCAAACTGAACCGAGAGGTAAGAGAATCAGCTGAGGGAAAGTGACCAACTTTTACATTTTGGAGATATAACCTTTGACACAGAGGCCTACAATACTTCTACTGACTTTACATGTGTTCAATTAAATGCACATGCTCAACATGCCTGGTCAGTGTAGTGGCCAGGCGCCGGGCAGAACAGCTCACTGGGGAGAGCCACACAGTCTGCTCCGGGTGCCTGCAACATTCCTCCAGCTCCATTGTCACATTGCTTCACTCCTAACACACCATTATCCCAGCAGCTGTTTCTTCACAGCACAGCAACCCCAACTTCCCAGAAAATAAACACCCATCAGTACACATCAGCTAGCTATAGCAAAGAATTCTAAACTCTTGTTGACTTTTGTGCAATCCAATACTTGGGGCTGACAATACATGCTTGTTCAGCTTCAGCTAGGTTTGTATACACGTTTGATTAGTCGTTTCATTGTCCCAGAGGGGAAAGTTGTCTTGGACACAGTGCTATGGTCCTTTATGTTCACTGTAGGTGCCGGCTCAATTTCACTTAAGAAACACAGACATGGTTTGCTCGGCCGTCTTTGCAATCTGCAGCAAACCTCTGCAGTTCGGCCTCAGACCCGGCACATGCTGACTGTACAATACCAACTCTTCTGCCTCCTTTAAAAGCAGCCAATGTGTTTTGATTGGCAACTAATTTGATCATCGATTAATTGTTTGTCTTGTTTCTCAAACGTCGATGCCTCTGTTGTCATACTACAGTATGGTTTGACGTTAAGCTTTATGAATACATCTTCTCAGGCTGAGAAAAATTATAATTTCTTTACTATTTTCTACCATTTTATAGGACAAAATAATCAACAGATTGATCAATAATGAACAGCACACGTGCTGTACAATGATATCATGCAGCCATTGTATAAGTTTAACAAATAAATTGTATTTAAGCGGCCTTCTTTTATGCTTGCTGTTCACAGCACCAGTTACAGTATTAAATAACATTGCCAACTTTTGCACGGATGAGGCTCGTACTATGCTCTTTGTGCACAGTCATTGTTAAAGTTAGTGCCACATAGTTACATAGGAGATGGGTGCTGTTTGTCACAGGTATGATCCCTGTCGAGGCCTTTACACCAACGCTCTCCTAGATCTATCTGTGGTTGAAATCATGCTTCAAGCTAATTTATGTTGTTTTGCTCAAAATGCTACATGTGTTGTTCTCAGAATATATGCATTATTTATAAAGATGTTGACATTAACATATCCCAAATAAAGGCTTTTAATTGATCTTTTCCTATTTGTTCTAAAGTACCAGTGCCATATTCCCAGGTCCCGGGAACTAACTCGGAGAGTACAACATTATCATTAGCTGAAATACATGATGGCCAAACTATAAAAGTAAGAACCAAGTTGTGACAAACAAGAAAGATCCTTAGCAGTTCCATAGATTTACTGCATGAGCATCTGATTGAACACTTGACCTCTGCATTGCAGAAGATGATGAACTTCTATAAAGTCAGGGGATCACAACATCATTAGAGATTCATTGTCTTTCAACCATGATTATCTTTACAAAATGAAATGGCAATCCATCATGTAGTTGCTGCGATATTTCAGGGTGGACTAAAGTGGACATACTAATGCGCCGATCGAGCAACCAACATCACCATCCCCAGAGCCAGGCTGCTAGCATGGCAAAAAACAAGTCACTTTGTACCAATCCAGCCCCTACACCCTGTCCCGAGCAATTCCAAACCAATTAGCAATGAGTAGGTTATAAAACCCTCCAACAGTGAGTCTGCAAGCAGCTGCCCTTACTGACCACGTGCAGCGCTGTCTGTGTGCGTCATGGAACACGCTGTGTTTACTAGTAAACTGTGCAAACTAAGGAAGACATTTATTATTGTCATAGAGATGTTAACAACTTCAAGGTTGCATTGTTTTTGTTTTTGTTTAACTTAGGATCAAATATACTCTAGAAAATGGTAGACATGTTCATTTGTTTGTCCGTCCTGAAACTTGCTGCTTTATTTACACCCGACACCTAAAAGAAGGGAGCCTCATTCAGCTGTGAGTGTGACTACAAACAGAGTTCACTCTGTCACAGAGTGGGAGGGAGTATGTGCCGGATAGCAATTAGGCCTGTGTCACTGGAGAGGACCCGGGACCTTGCTTGCCCAACTCTTCAAGGATCCAGAAACATGTACTCACTTCACAAACTGATTGGAACCGAGCAGTGTGTCGCAAACACACATAGCTCGTCATTTTGTGTGTGAATGACAAGGTTTCTGGCCGCTGACCGCCGCCTGTGCTCCAGGTTGGCGAAGGACACTGACAGCATATGGCAATGCTTCAGTGTTTGAGTGCAAACACAAGCAGCCTTTCAGAAGGTTCATCCCAACTGTGAACACATTCATTCTCTTATGAGGTTCTAAAGTATGTGGGCTAAGAGCAATGCTCATCTGCTGCTTCATTTGCTTCAATAATTAGGGGCTTGTCATCAAAAATGTGTCTCATGGCTAAAGTAATGGTGTGTGTGTGTGTGTGTGTGTGTGTGTGTGTGTGTGTGTGTGTGTGTGTGTGTGTGTGTGTGTGTATGTGCGTCTGAGTTTCAATTATCTCGCCAACCCTCGGAAAGATCTACTTCACGCTTTATCGTGTGTTGCTGAGGACCCGAGGGAGTGCTGTGCCGCGCGTGAAGTTCTTTGGATCAGCACCGTGCAGTAGTGAAAGACCATCAGGGGGAAAACGAGAAATATACACAGACCTATTACATTGTTATTTATCCCAATGCATGCTACTTAGATTAATCTCAGTCAGCTAAACCTCTCTTTCTCTCTGCTCGCCAGCTGCACAGCCCCGCTCTCAGCTGTTTCAGAAATAACAATTCTGCGCTAATTAATTCTGACCAAATGTACTGGTAAAGTTACATTCACCATCTTTTTTCTGAATCTGTCCGAGCATCTCCTGTAATTTAGCAAACACATAATCCACCAAAGAGCACGTGTTGCTGCAAGTATTATTGTAATAATATCCAGGTATTCACCTCTCTTCTCAGGGTACACCGTCATGTTTGTCATTAATGTGACATGGTGAAAAGCAGTCCGGCGAGAGTGACATTATTTTCACTAACACCACTTCGACACAACGCAGCACTTTCTACAGTTACTTTCCCTCATCAACTTCTCACAGAACTTCATCTGAATTTATTGAAAGCCTCCCGCTGTCTCCCGTGCTGCAGTACCCCAGAGCCTTAGCTTTCTGACAGTATGGCCGCCTGAACAATATAGTTGAATAGCCCTGGTGATCTATGGTGTCTACGGTGTCGGCCAGTTTGAACTTCGACTTTCTTCCAAACCTTGGGCATCCACATTAAATGGGGTTTTGAAATTTAAAAAAAACACTGTAGCGTTGAATAGACTCACTTCCACTTCTGAAGCAGCGGCACGAGCACATCCCAAACAGTACATACAGTATGTTTGCAGTAGGCTTGCATGATGTTCGGGAAAACACCGATTACATTACAAACCCACCGCCCCCACCATCGTTTGCTTGTCTTACCTTTTTCAGAAATGAAACCCACGTCGGTGTCGAAGTGAAAAGCTAAATTGCTGACATGGCAATATCGTTGATTTAATTATCGCTGATATGGAAGCTGATAAATTTAATTGATTGACTGTAAACATTTGGTATTTGGTGAAGCCGTGCGGAGGGCGGAGCGGTCGCAGTCGGTGTGGGTGGCGCAGCGTCGGCGAACGGAGAGGAAAGACACACAGCCATCCAATGAGAAAAGTAATGTCTAATGTGTAATCGCTGTCACAAGTTTATTAACCGGTTGGAAAATGTCCTCCCTAGTTTGTTGTCAGTGTTTCACCAAAAAGGCATTTAAGCCTGACAAACTTTTGGAATGCATTTTCTTTTTTGTAAAATATTGCAAAGATGATATGATGATTTATGAATTTTCTGAAACCTAGCTATGTTTTGAGCTTGCAGTCTTCTTCCCCGCCTTAATTGGCACATTGTGCCATTCTTGGCATTTACCACCGCAGACTGCCGCTCAGTGAAAGAGTAGTAAGTGTGTATAGCATCAACACACAACATCTCTGGTTGTGCTGATAAGTAATAGTAGCTCCTGAAGTAAATCTCACAAAACCACTGGTGTGGTCTTTTGAATCATCTAAACTCTAAAGATAAATTATAATTGAGATTTTTCTAGTTTAGTAATCTGTTTCATTGTTTTTTTACATTTAATTTACATTTATTTTTAAATTAACAACATAGTGTAAGTGATAATGTAACATGCCTGGTCCACTGTACGGTAGGTGTGTAGGATTAAGTGTTGGCAGCGTGGGTCCTGTACATTGTGTGTTCACACAGGGCTGCAGTGATTAGGGTCCACACAGCTCCACTACACAAACAATACAAATCACCCCCACACCTTGCTTAGGTTGGCCTCAATTAGTTGTGTCCTTTATATGAAGCATGGGCTCCTCAAAGCCTCATTTATGTGCTGGTTGTTTGTGCAGCTCATTAAACAGTGAGTAAACCCACAGAGGAGCAGAGGGGAGCATCTGGATCCACTCCACCAGCAGCAGCAGGGGTATGGAGCTCTGGCCACTGAGGCTGATGAGAAACCAGCATTCCTGCTATGTCAGCTACCCTTCTGTCCAGCCACTAGTCTGTACATGATATCTACATATTTTGTAAATGTAAAGCGTCGTCACTCCTTTGTGGTACGTGTGGAAGTGTTATTGTTGTTGGCTCTTGTTCCCGCCTCTTGGTGACAGTAGCCAGCTATACAGTAGCCTGAACGTTTGTCCTAAAGAAAATATGCAGTACTAAGCCATTTAATGTTGTACATTCTACTATACATTTATGTTACATTAAATAATAAAATGTAAAGAAAATTAACGGCAATTCACAGCCTTAACAAAAATGACCTGCACCAGAGTTACTTATGTCCAGCTCATGAATTTACTTTGACTTAAGTATGCAAGGCCTGGATGACATCACATAAAAAAGACTGAACCTTCACATTTATATATATATATATTTTCTTTTTATGTGACAATTTGGACTTTAAAATATATTTTCTTCCATCGTCAACAGCAGAGAAAAGAGGGAACTGTCTGTAACAATGTCTGATGAATGGGCGTATGGGAAGTCCACTATAGTGTAGCAGGGGCTGCACATATTAGGTAGGACACCAGGTACAGCAATAAACAATGCTAAAAAGTCTAAATCAAACACTTTCATTATTATCAACAATAGGAAAGTGGTGAATGGGTACAAGCGGCCGAAATGGGTTTTCTCAGACGGGTGGCTGGCGTCTCCCTTAGAGATAGGGTGAGAAGCTCAGCCATCCGTGAGAGACTCGGAGTAGAGCCGCTGCTCCTTTACGTTGAAAAGAGCCAGTTGAGGTGGTTCGGGCATCTAGTAAGGATGCCACCTGGGCACCTCCCTAGGGAGGTGATCCAGGCACGTCCAGCTGGAGGAGGAGACCCCGGGGAAGACCCAGGACTCGGTGGAGAGATTATATCTCCTCACTGGCGACCCAATCCCGGATAAGCAGTAGACGCTGGATGGATGGATGGATGGATGGATGGATCAGAAACATAGTGATGATTATGAAATATTAGAGCGGTCTTGCGGACTTGTATCTCTCGAGGTTCCATTCATAAACAATTGAGGGTCCATGGTGTTCCGTGTGGCGTTCCACACATTTGCATTTTCTAATCCACACTTGATTCACAATTGAAAACTGAAGTGATCAGTGCTAGAGGCCAGAGGGTTGCTCAAGTTATTAAGGAGCAAATGCAACCAGGCAAATAATCTTGCTGCCAACTCGAGCTGACTACATTTTATAAGCCATCACAGGGTCTGGTCCAAGTACAAAGTGCATCTCAAACTACATAATTGTCTCAAAGATATGTCAAAGGTTAGAGCTTGTCTCGCCTTTTTGTTCCTTTTTCTGTGTATAAATGTAATTCTTGCTTCACCCAGCTTCAACAAACATTTCAACCCATAGAGGTCAATGCAGCAATACTTCCATACACGATCTACTGCGGAGTTGCTCTTGAAGAATCATTGTCTGTGACCCATGAATATCCATAATCAATGTCTGTGGCTGACTAGTTGTCCCCATATCGTTCTCTGGACCCCAGAGTTGACTGGATACACTAATCAGTCCACCACTTAGTTAAAAGCACTGATGAGCTAATAAAATCAAGGTACCCTCCATCTTATCACCACGCAGCTTCATCCCTACTGAGTATTCTGCCTCTTATTGTACCTCTCAGCCCCTCCTTTGTTGACACTCTTCCTGCATCTCTTTTATTTTACCCCAACCAGCACCACAGGCCTCAGCTGTCAGCCGTTAGTATTCCTGCTGCCAAGGCCCGGGACCACAGGGAGCCACACAATCACACACGCGTGCGCGCACACACACACACACACACACACACACACACACACACACACACATTTCACCTTTCTCATCTGGCATCCCTCAGGCAGAAGCTGATTCTGTGTTTTGTGCATGTTTGTTGATGAGCACAGCTCCAGCGGCAGACTAATAGGCCAGGGATTTTCATTCGTGCTCATTATGTATTTTGTCCATTATTTCCTCCTTCTCATTTCCCTTGCAGTAATGTTTCTGCACTAATACACAGTTTGCATTATTGATGAAGCTGTGGCCTTCCTCCTCCCCCAACCTGCCTGGGTAGAGAGATGGAGGGGCAAGGAGATGGATGATAGAGGGGATGGGAGGTTTGAGGGAATTAGGAAATGGGTTGCAAAAAGAATGATCGGTGTGACTCTGGATGGGTGGGTGGGGTGGATAGATGTATGATGGATGGATGCATGGGGTGTACAAAAGGCTGGGTTGCCACTTTGTCCAGGATGCTACAGGCCATGTAGGCATTGTTTACTGAGCATGGATTCAAGCCATACGGTGACACTTCAGGAGTTCTTTCCACACACATACACACACACACACACACACACACACACACACACACACACACACACACACACACACACACACACACACACACACACACACAATAAATGGGCGCATAAATGATGAAAGTAATTTCTTATGGTAATCTGCTCTTTTTGATGTATTGCACTAGATGAAAGGTTAAGGAAACAAAGGGTCAAGGGGTCAACTAGTTGTGGCCTTGGCCAAAGTGTTGGACAGATGGCTGAAACAGACCATCCAAAACCATTCCTATGTTGGGGCCAAAAAGTACAAAATAAATAAAAAGTCCCCCAAAATGGCAGGTCTGGCAGTCCCATTATTCTGGGATCAGAAAACACAATATTTTTTGCCTCTGAGGCAATCTGTGTCTTATGGTCCCTTACAGATGCTGATAACATGGATGACTACATGCTGGACCAAACCTAATCTGTCAATCATAGCCGTCTTTCTTTCCAAAGCAGGGTGACAGGGGGAGCGTCTTTATGTTCTGTGATGGATACACCGCGATATGGAGCCGCACACAATTCTTCACCTTCAACCTTCTCCACCGTGCTCTAACTGGAAATGACAACGCACACCTCATACTAAGAGATTGCTCTGTTTGCTACCTTTCAAGCTGAATCATCAGATATATTTTTACATTTTACAGGAAGAGAAAAGAGAGGGACAAACTGGATTTTTCTTTACACATATTTAGCACGTAACAAGCGATAATTTAACAGAGGGACGGATTATTTCTCACTTCACTGTGTCTTTAAAGGGTTAGCTATGAGGGTATAAATGGTTTAATAAAATATCTGAAGGTTGACAAATGTATATGCCTCATGTTATATTGTCATATCACCCAACTGTAATCCATCTTTGAGTGAAAACTGTTTCATTCCACTTTAACATTTAAAGACACATAAATCCTAATAAATCTAAGAATAAAACTTGCTTCTATAACGTAAAAATAATGAGAACAATACATTTAACAGATACACACAAATAAGAGCATCAGTGTCGAGCCTACTCACCGAAGTCAGCAAGTTTGAGCTCTCCAGTGTCACCGATGAGCAGGTTTTGTGGTTTCAGGTCGCGGTGAAGGATGTACCTCTGGTGGATGTAGGACAGGCCTCTCAGTAACTGGAACAGGAACAGCTAGAAAGTACAAGTGAACAAGAGGAAACAACTATTTTAACAGGAGTATATAGAAGGTAAATATGACATAATGTACATACAAACAACACAATAAAGACACTTGTGATTTTTAATCACACACAGGATAATTTACTTGAATATAAATACTGAAATGGTGCTTATTAAAGGCCACTAAAAACAACAATATTAAACAAAAATATTACTTCAATAAAAAAAAATGTATACTCATTTATTTCATAGTTCTTCTGCGTGATTTTGAATGAACTTTTTAATGTTTCTCTGTCGAAATAATCTATTCTATGTTTCTCATGTGTGTTGAAGATATAAATGTTTTCAACCTTTCTTTATTCAAGGGCAGGTTCAATGAGAGCCACACTCTCAGTGAACCTGCCCTGATCACACTCACACCTGGAAGCTGCGTGATCTGCTGGAGACGGTGGAGCGCTGATGGAGCGGTTAGGGTTACAGGCTTTACTCAAGGGCACCTCAGTGCTGCTAATGAGGCAGTTTGAACCTTACGGTCACAAGCTCGCTTCTCTAACCTTTAGGCCACCACTGCCTTTGAGTGTTTCACCCGTAATAACTGCAGATCAAAAACAATTACTTACAAGTTAATGGATAAAAAACCCACTTAAAAGCACTTTCGATGACACGTCATATGAATTAAGATTAAATTGCATTTTAATTGACATTTTTACAGCCAATTATCTTACTGCTGAAATTAAACACAGCTCACCTACCTGTCTACAGAGCTCATAAACCATACAAAACAAGTTTAGCTTTTAATTTATGCATACTGCAAAAAGTCTATCTGCTGCTCTCTGTTCTGTATGAGCTTTCAAAAAACGAATATCAACAAAATCCCAATATGTATCCAAAGTCAGATACATCAAACATGTTTTGTTTTCCTTCTGATATCTGGCAGCCCCCCCCCCCCCTGAAAATCTGTCAATCAACAAATAATGAGGCGTGCACAATTCAGCGTTCAATTTTTTTCTAATTCCAGTATTCCCCTCTCATTTCTCTGCTCTCACTGATACTAAAGTCTCGACCAATTAAGCTGATTGAAGCACCGTGGAGCCCAATCAGGGACGGGCCCTGTCTGGCATCTGGACTCACCGGGTCAACAGTTTACTATTCCTGCACTCGGCGGGTGAGAGATGAACTACGGTGCAGAAAATTAGCAACGGAAATGTGTGCTTACTCATGTATATCAAATACACTTCTGGAACTCAACTGCACGGCGATACAATGAAGAAAAGAAAACTATCAGCTTTTCAATTCAAACATCAAACCTTTCTTAAAAGAAGCTTTTTCTTTTTCTGTTTTTCTCTGATTATAACAGCTGAGCCCATTTGCATTCTAATATTTAAGGAAAAGTGACATGCTAAGAGGCTATTCAGAGACTGTTTTAAAAATAATAATAATATTGTATGCTGTTTTTCAAGATGCCCAAATTTCAAGTTACATTACGTAGATTTCTACGAACATTTGGCTTGTTGACACTGAAGTGATGTAATAAGTGTCTATGAGATGTCCCTCTGGGAAAACATATTGAAATTAACCACTGGAGCAAGCTGGGAGATATAGACAGAACAAAGTAACAGGGAAAAATTAACAATATCAAAGGTCTGCACCAGCAGGAAAGATGGCGGTGGAAAAGTTTATGTGGACGTAATTCAGTCTAAAAAGGTTAGGGGTTAGGGGGCGTTGCTATCTTAAAGTAAAACTCCTCCCGTGGACACCTACAGGTGTAGGTTAATGTATAGACGGATAATAAATGATAATAAAACACTGTTGTGAAAATATAATAAATGATAATAAAACACTATTATAAATGTCTGACAAATACGTTACAATAATAAGCACTTAAAAATGTAAAAAATAGCTGCATACAAATACATTATAGTGTGTTAACATGTATTAAATGCTTATTAATGCTAGATGGGGGGACTTGAAGTAAAGAGTCATCTAAGAAGGTACTGGTGCTGATAAGAGCACAGCCCAGCAAGCTTGCTATAAAAATGTCAAAGACAAAACTGTCTATTGACATTGCGCTTAAATCCTACAGTGCTCAAGGATATATTTCACTGTTGCCATGGAGAACACACTGAAAACATTGTAGCAAAATCCACACCTGCAGGTTTACTGTTATGTGTCATCTCCTGTCCACAAGTCCTCCACTGTTCACAGGCTGATTAGTATCCTCATGAAGAGGGAAACTGATCTTTGTATGTGCAATCAGTGGAGTGCCCCATTAATGTCCAACTTCTCCGTGTCATTAGCTCCATAGCAACAGAATTTAAAGCTTGTGATTGGATGTTTCCTACTGCAATGCGCTCTGGGACTTTGCTTCCCTCCCGAAGAATAAAGTCTTGTACTTTTGACTTTTTGTACTTTTTAATTTAAAAAGCAGTGTCCCACTTGCACAGGAGAATTGAATGCTCATCTAATTGTTAGAAATACTCTAATGACCTTTCTTGTCTCATCATTATCTGTAGCAAAAAGAACCCTGTTCACCTGAAGTCTGACACACACGTCCACTCTCACAGCAGACATATCTAACAAGGAGTCGTGTAGGTTCACTGAATGCAAGAGTACAACTCTAGCTGATAATACACAAAGTGAATCACCATGTAAAGTTTGTTTAATGATGATATATTATAAGTTCATAACTGTGTGATAGTTAAATAATCCATTAACATATTTTATCAGCTGAGGAGTGACTACTAATATTTCTAATAATGAAATACGTATTGCCATCATACCCAAGGCAATCAGAATTCCTGATCAAGATAAGCATCACGAAGAACTGTGTGGATTGAATCTGTGTTATCTTTGTAGAATGCAGTGGAATGAGCCTCTTCTGTCTGATATTCAATGTGCAGCAAAGCGTAAGGCAATGTATCAAAGTGACTGCAGCACAGTGGGGTTGATATAGTTTCACAAGGACAATAACAAAGTAACACGGCACAGAACACATGAGGAGCAGACAGATAATGTTTTAATGTGATGTTAATATGGAACACACTATACGTTGACAGGCTTCAAGATAGTCCAACTAGCAGCAATACAAAAGGGTAACGAGAAAGAACATACGGCTATAATCAGTAAAGTATGTAAAGTGGTTGAGTGGAGTGATAACAGTGCTCTGAGATTAATAAAAAGAAAACAGAAGAAACCTTATTTGGTTTAGCATCTGACTCTCATAAATTCCCTATTGTTATCCATAATGAAAAAATCAAGAATTCAGGTCAACCATTCTCTGGCGAGATCACTCCTGAACTACTGACAGACGTCATCGCCAAGAGAGCGAATGACGTCATCGTCCCTTTGGCCTGGTGCAAAGTAAATGTTCAATGTTGGAGTTCAAACTGCAGTAATACAACATTTAAGCTCAAATCATAGTACAGATGAATTCAACATTTACAAGGAGTCAAAACACAAACCTCTGGCTTCGATGACAAATCTCCAAATAAGAGTTTTGCTGAAATGAGTAAAAGTGGTGTACTCAGTGAAGGAGAGCTAAAATAATGTGTTAAATGAAGTGAAGAGGGTCGACCATCTGCCAGGAGCCATAGACAAAGCCCTCATCTTTCCCACTAAGCATCTGTATAGTATTGTCCTTAATGGGCTGAATCGAGAGACAGCAGCAACCTGCACTGTGGGACTGGCCACCGAAGGCTATAAAGTTCCACATATGCTCTAAACTTAGCTGATGTTTTAATGAGCAACTGTGTAGTTCTGCAGGGCCTGTGTGTGGAGACTGTTGGACTACTGAAACACCACTGCAAAGAACAAAGAACATGGACAGAGTGTCTTAGATGTCACTCAAACGTTTCTATAGACATTTATTGAAGTTGGAATTTGTTTCCTGCTTGTTGGTATATTGGCACTTACACCAAACTATATTTGGTCAAGGAGTAACATTCCCAGCTTACTGTGATCACATGAGATACCTGTCAATCAAGCAAAGATACGTAAGCAGTTAAGATGCTCATCAGTTAATGACATGAGAAAATACCTCCTCTATGGTGCGTGTTCTTCAGACTTCATTAGAGCCTTTTGTTTTAGCCATTGTTTCATGAGTGCTTCCCCCGCTTTACAGTACATGGACAAGAACTGTACTGCAGGCATTTCAGAGTTAATCAGCAGCTTGTTGCACTAATAAAGTGGTAAATAGACATAAACAATGGCTCACTATGGTAAATATGTTCATATAATGTCCACTACTCCAATATGGCAAGCGTTAAAGCAGGGACTCTTAAAATAAAGCAGCATCACATGTTGAATAATATGTCAATGGGTTGTGGTCAATTTAGCCTAGCTAAATCTATATTATATACTGTATCTCAATCCATAATTCACAAGAAGAATGTCAAGATAATAGAAAAGTCAAAATAAATAATATACAAATCAAAGTACTTTTTAGTTTGTTTTTTTCCTATACTAATAATCATTTCACAAATCTGTCTTGTAACTGTGCTGTGGTTCCACCAGTGTTGAGCAGCTTTAATATGTTGACCAAAACACTGTCCGGGCTGCTCAACAGTGGACTTCTATCATTTACATGCTGCTGTGGCTTTCGGTGTCGTCCCTATTAACATATTAACACAGAGACGCATCATCACCTAAATGCAAAAACCTGGTAAATGTTACTTGGTCAAGCTATAATTTAAATGTTAAACACAGAATGGCTGACTGAACACAGAATAAGTGTTACGCAGTGGGTCTTTGGACTGCAGAAGGCTGAGTCAGTCACATTTGTCTACCACAAGTGTAATAATTAGGTTTTGAAATAAGGCAGACCCAAAACATTTACAGAGCTTTTTACACTGTTCATGTGTTTGTTCACTCTGACATACAGTGCTCTCGAGAAGAGAATGCATGTGGAGCTGCAGATCAGCTGTGATGACCTGTCCTTAATGTTGACACTGATGAGTAATGTGTTATCCCTAGCTTCCCTTGTAATGTAATTGTAAGAGAAAATGCTAGCTGTTATTTGGCTTGTAGACATGGTTTGTGGGTGTCAGTTTCCCATCGAAACATGGCCGTTCAGTTAATTACATATAATCTAATAGGAAGAGCACTTCAGTCTGGATGAGGTCATACTGACTTGTGTCAAGTGTATGGGCCGAGTGGTGCCGCACAACAAGACAGTTTCCATTAGATTTGACACTGGATCATTTAGTTCAAGCTGAAACTACAGTACATTTTAAACTACAGGCACACACACACACAATAATAATAATAATAATAATAATTTGATCGAGGCCCTAATAGCTTCTAAGTTTCTGATTAGTAAATAGGCTCAGTGAGTGCACTTCCTCACTATCATAAAGGTCATAAAGAGCAGACCTTCATAGTCCTTGTGTTTGGGTCAAAATCCACTCGCTGCTAGCATCTTATCACTAAAACACCCATGATCACATTCTCAACATTGATGATATGTGCATTTAGAATAAAAAGAAAGGTTTAAAACACCTTTACTGCATTCACTTTCTTTCCAAGGGAGATGAGAAGAGTGTCTGTGTGTTACAGAGCTGGACTCAGGATATAGTTAGCATAGCATACCATTAAGACTGCGAGCAGAGGGAAACTAAAACAACTTCTGAATGTATTCTTTTTTTGATTACTCTGGAAGTTACTGTGTACACACTTTGTCAAGACATAGATCTGTGACAGTGAACATTTACTAAGAAGCATAACAAATAAACAAACAAATGCCGAAGCAAATAAAGTCATAGGATACTTTTGTCATGAAATCAAGAGTTGTATCAAACAATTAATGAGGTCTGTATTTTACTGGGGCCAAAAGTTATTTTATAGATACAGACACTGTAACTAACTCCTTATTATTGTTACTATCATTATAATGAAAGGTGTTTTCTGCCATCAGTGAGCTATGAGCATAGCAGATTCAGTACAACTCATCTATGAATATTAGAAACGGAATAAACAAGATTACCATTCAACTACCCGTCTTAATTGTGAAATAATGGTCTCAAAGAGTTTGGTAGTGGTGAGTCGATCAGAGTAAGAGATTTCAATACTAATGCACAGATGTCATTAGAACTCCTCCCCGATGTCTACTCCGCCTTTTCTTTCCAGTGCACTGCCAACACATTAGACTTACGCATTGTACAGCTGACTTTGGGATATTTGGGGAGTATGGAGGGTCTGTAATAACAGAACTTTAACTTAGCTAGTGAACTGTGCAAATGTATTACTAAGAGTTAGTTCAATTCAGTATTGTTGAAATACCTCATTGGGTAACAGATTTATTAGGGAACCTTACATGTCCCTTACAAGTTACTGCTGTGTGTCTTATAAACACATATGGATCTTTGACTACATTGATTGAATATGTATGAGTGTCATCAGCATAAGGGATGCACATATTCGGTGTCATCACTGACAGAAAGCACAACCACGAAGAGAATCTTCAGTACCAATATGAATACGCTGCTGATGGAACTAGTTGGTTTGTCCAGTCAGTCTGTGTTGTTTGAAGGTTGGACATGGGACCTGGCCTAAAGACACAGTGGTGATGTGTATGCGGTTATCTGTATACAGGTGTTTCATGAAGCAATGTTTCCAGTTAAACCAGGCCTACTTCAGTGAAACAGGCTCATTTTCTGTTTCATAACATCTGATATCATTTACTGGAAGTAATTAATCTAAAATACAGCTTTTGACAAGCGTCCTATCTGACTCTTTTTAAAGCCCCTGACCGACAGTCCACCCACACAGCTGTTTTCACTTATGTAGTCTAACTACACCTCTTCTCAGGACAGTGTGGGCATTACAAACAGGGATTGATTGACATCTCCCTCACCCTTCTGTTGGCTTTGGTTTCCCTGTCAGGATGGGACAGTCTACCTGCTTGTAATTCTTGACATTACAGTTAATTTAGATGACACTTTTGTCCAAGGCGACTTATAATAAGTGCAAACAATCATGAGGAGACAACTCCGAACAGCAAGAATCTTGCAAGTACATTAGCTTCAAATAAGTGAAATCATCTTAAGTGCAGTAAAATAACTTTAAAAAAGACAAATCAATTTAAGTGCTACTGGGTCCCACTCGCAGTGAGCCGATTGGGCGATGCAGAGAGAAGTGAGCGAGCTGGGGTGTATGGTTTGACCATGGCCTGGATGTAGGAAGGGCCTGATCCTCCTACCATTCGAAATAATAAATACATTTTTATGACATCAATCAGGTAATGCACCACAGAGCTCCACCAAACATATATAATCAGCCGGAGGGCTTGGAAACAGCAGTGTGGGCGAGCCTTTAAAGATTTAATAGAATCATGTTGCTGTACATCTTCTGTGTGCATATGTTCAGCAGTAATACTATGTATGTAAATAAGACAGGACTGCTGCAGCTCATCTTTACAATAAGATCTTAATGTGGTTACTTATAAAGGTGTCCCTGCTGCCTTACACATGGTAAATGGACTGCTCTTTATAAGTTCTCAAGTAGTCTGAAAAGTTGGCTTAAACTCAAATGAATAAAATATATACATTTCCATTAATTACAAAAGATGAGCTGATTCCACTAAATCCATGTATGCTGTTTCACAGTACAACATGCCGAGGGGGAGCTCTTGTAGCCAGGGCTTCTGGGGGGCCGTCTATATATCTCTCCCCTCATTTACTGTACTATCATCTCTCAATGTTCTCAACATCAAATGTGGTGCTCTAGTTAGCATTCATGGCAGTTTAGAGGTCTACTAGTGTCTGCCCCCTCCCTCCCCTCATTTCTGGTCCGCCTCTTCTCTGTCAACTGTCCAATAAAGGTAAAAATAACCAAATCATTGTTTTGTTTTTTCAAAAGACGGATAAGCCATTTTGTATATCAAATTTAAATACATTTAATTCTAATTTCAATGAAAGTTTGGATCTTTTTTTGTCATTCATGAACAATCCTAAAGCAAGCTTCTTTCAACCACTTCATCCTGGTTCAGTTTATTAGGCTCACGAAGGTCATTTCACAATAAGCCCTACATGTTGACACACACTGTATTATGTCATTTACATGCTATGGTTCAGTAAACTATATTTAAATCATATGTCAAATGAAATTCGATGCACACTTTGAGGAATGACAGCAATAACCACAAGCTCCAATATCCAATAAATAACACTATAACCTTACTAAGGTCTGAAAGAATAGAGATGCTAGAATCATTGTGGAGGATTATTACAACCATTGTATTGGTGCAGGGTAGTTCCAGTGCAGCCTCCATTACATGACTGCACAGGAACAAAGCCATAAACCCTATGAACAGATTAGAAACCACCACTCAGGCGTCTCAGCAATAAGTAACAAAGTCAGCGGGAGACAAGCAACACCTCGCTCTGCTCTCTCCGAATAATCCTAATTATTCATTTGAATCTCAATGAGGCTGCTGTCAGCAGGAGAAACACACATTACTTATGTAAATCCTCAGTTGCTAAAGGTACTCACACCCCCACCAACATCACATGGCCTCATTCACTCCTTCATCATTTCTTTCATACATGTTCATTAATGTTCATTAACAACATCCTCACGAGCAGGAAACATATGAGTGAGTGCTACAGCTACACAAAGGGTTGTGTCCCACATAATGTCATGGATAGTCATTAAGATAGCATGAAGATAATGGCAACATCATTTTTATGATCCTTCCACTGTTAGAACTGTAGTTGAGGTTGATGTTCGGCAAGTTAGGTCAGGTTTAAATATAGTTTACCTTAATCTTTGTGTAACTAAGGTCATAATGTTCCATAATGTTCTTACATTCTTAATGTTCAAATGGTCTTCTGATTAATATTCAACATTCAGAGACTGTTGCTTTGGTGTGACTGTATGCTGTGTTCATATCTGAAAACCAGCCTCCTCTCTGGACAGGATGCACAGACCTCTGAGCAACAGGGTGAAAGGATTTGTCAATGGGTCCACTTTCTGTGCTTCTATTCTTGACCATTATTTAACCAGGCAAGTCATTAACACATCCAAAGAGTAACACAATTCTAATGTCCAGCCAGTTTGAGAGAGGGGCTGGGACATCTCTCAGAAAAATTTATTGTTTACACTATTGTTTGTCCTGCTTGCCTTTCACCACACCGTGCCAGTAAACTAAGCCACAAATGCTCATATTACAAATGCTGCAAGCACTTTGTTTTGCTCGCTCCTCTGTCTCCTCATGGACTGATGCAAGAGCTATGACCCTGTGCTGCTGGAGAATGGAGCCTTCAGAACCTGAACGCACTGAACAGCTACAATCACAATGTGACTCCACCACATTATTGCATATTACGTCGTCCTCCTAATCTGTTCCTGGTAGCAACATCTCTCCGGTTTCCATCTGCACTTTATAGCATGTAAGACAATGTGCTCATTAAACTACATTTCTTGTGACTAGCATAATTACACATACTGTACCTTCACATTGTCTGGGTGGAGACCCCCAGGGTTTTTGTCCATGTACTGACACAGGTCTGTGTGCTGTGAAATAAGAGCAAAGAAGCACAATATCAATACAGTAAAATGAGAAGAGCTTGTGACAGGTTATGGATAGCTCTGAGAATACAGAATGTGGTTGGATTTCAATTCTATTAAATGTGAGGCAAAATAAGAAAAGCACAACAGACTTTGTGGACAGGGGTGTCTATAAAACTTTGGCCATACAGAACATTTCCTTTCTGAGGTTTATCTCATGGTTGTGTTTACCATCTGACGTGAGGGGATTTGTTTGAAAACTGAGGGGACTCCATGACATCCATGCAGTGTTACACTGGCCTGCCCTCCACCTCTGAGTTGTGTTAGCAGATTGAGGATGGAGGAGGCAGCGGCTCTGAAATCACACTGATATTTACAATGTCACACCAGCCTCCTCTGCTGAATAATTCAGACAGGTGCTCCACCATGGACATGTCTGTCCATCTTACTTCCTCCTCTATCTCTCAGTAATACATGTCACTGTTTTCCCCCACAATTCCCTGTCCCCTCGCCCTACAGTATGTATTCCACTGTCACCCTGTCAATCATCATTGGCGTTGAGAGGAGAACAATGAACTGAAGAAAGCCCTCTCTATGGAAAGCAGCGCAGACTGATTACAGCTCCAAACACAAGATGCTGGATCAACATAAAAGCAGCACAGCTTGGAATTTACCTTTCAGTCAAATCAGTAAAAACTCATTAGCCACCAGGCTAAATTCATAAATGAAAAAAACAAGAAGCTCCTCCCATTCAAATGGCTGTGTTGCATCACAATTGAAAGATGTATCAAGTCAAAGATGTGAATAATCAGAGAGGATCTTATGAGCAGGCTTAAGTGATCTTCCACCTCTGCTCTCATTCTTTATTCCAACACGACCTGCTGAGCTCCACTCGTCACGTCTCACCAAATCTCCTTCGAAAGCTCAACATGTGACATGCATTACATCTACCAAAACACTGTTTTCAGTCTCATTAAATGAAGCTGAGGAAGCTTGTTCTGGTTGAGAGATTTGGCCTTGCTCAGCATTTCAAGATCAAAGACTGACCTGAATATCAATGAGACCGTCAATGGTTGTCAGAGGAAGATATGCAACGGGAGAACAGAGGATTTGGTCTGTTCTCAACCGCGCAGCTTCACTCTTATCCACTTCTGTCCTAAACGCTGAAGTGAAAACAATGTTTACCTTGTGGAAGCTGAGCTAAAAAACATGTTTTAATATTCACCAGTAAATGTATCCTGATGAAGTTGTTCTGCCCCGGGGCCCGGGCAACAGTTCAGTATTCATGCTTTGACTTTCAGGGATTTGGACATTTTTAAAGACTCTTCATCTCAAGAGAAACAAGAGAAGTTCATGTGCAGTTTTCACAACGGCAGCACTTTAAAAGCTTGTAACATCTGAACAAGTTTCACTGTGCACTAGTTTCTTGTGTTATTATCACAGACTATAGATAACAGTGGTAGCAACGATTGTGACAACTCCCAGACGTTTCTGTGGGGATGATACGCTTCAGTCAGGGCTTCCTGCTCCACATGGACTGGGCACTTACAGGAAGTGGAGCACAGATTTTCAGACTGTTGCTTTGTAGTTTGCTTAGCTAACAACACGAGCAGTGTGGTGGTCTGTCACTGCTTCAGTATTATAATAATAATATATGTATACGTCGATATTTGGAAGTTCATAAAACCTGTTATGATCAATCAATCAATTAAATGTATTTCATTTCTATAGCCCAATATCACATCACATTTTCCTCAGGGGGCTTTACAGTCTGTACACAAATCATTTGGTAATCACTAACAAATACTTTATAAAGTATCTAACATGTTATAATGTGGGTGTACTAATGTAATCAGAACAAAAGTGTTATCATCTCTTATCAGCTATGATACAATATCTAAATTATAAACTAATTATTAAATAATACACAAACTAATAATAAAATAACATAAATGATAGCATTACTTGTAATTATAATTAATGACAAATATTAATGTTAACATTACTAAATTAAAAACTACATAACATTAAATTACTATTAAACAAAGTTTCAGTAACTATTAATTTACCATTATTATTGATGGTTATTATTATTATTAATTAAGTTAAGTGTTTCCAAGTTTCTAACTCAAACATATATTTGATGTTTTCGGCACTTCTATATCTTGTTACTTATCAGCCAACATAGAAGCTGAAGCCACATCTGTGATAATGTCGGCCACACTGACATAACATTTGGGCTCTCGTTGTCTCTTGGTTGACAGAGCACTAATAGGTGACAGACTCAGAGTGAAAGCTGAGGATCAAAATTGTTTCGTGATTAAAATATCTGATAGTGATCAAATTACAAATACACCTTGAAGGTTCAAATATAGCTTGATTAGCTCCAACCTTGCAGACTGCAAAGTTAATCGCTGGTGTATTTCAGTGTTACCATGTGTAAACCTCAGTCATGTTCTAGGATGAAGTTTGCCTATAGTGCATCAATGCATCAATCAGTGCATCAATAGTAAGATAGTGACCTTCCATTAAAGTGGCTGCCTGGCTTCCTGAGCACAGACTGACCAGCCTCTGGTATGTCTGGCTGCCATCCTACGGTGGAAAAAGCTCAGGCTGCTTTTACATTCTTTAAATTCCCTATTAACAAGAGTATGCCAGTCAAAATATCCAGAGCTCGTCTTTCTGTGGGCAGAGTATCAAAAGCTGTGAAGCTAAAGAGACACACATGAGCGCTGACCTCTTTGCCCTTTGTGTTGAACAAACACTATCTCCACCCAAAAACAGTCCAAGTGGGTGATCTCATTGTGGCAGTGTGCAGACTCACCACATATTCAAAGACCAGAGTCAGGGTTTCCTTGGTGTGGATGATGTCATGGAGGAGCACGATGTTGGAATGCTTCAGGCCTTTCAGAAGAGATGCTGCAGACACAAAGCAGACAGAGTTAATGTGAGGCACAAACAGAGATACCAGAGGACTCGCTCTGATCTATGCCTTCATTAGCTGCATCATTAGAATGCAACACAGGCCGTCCATAAACCTCGCTGCGTACAAACAGGGGATTAAGAAAAGGATGGATTACGGCTGTGAGTTCTCATTTGTCAACACATTTATGATGCAATGGACATTGTTAACAATTAGAGCAGTGAGATGATGTGTTGGGGAGACTTTAATTAAAGCTTACTGAGTCTTACTGAGGAGGCTGGGTGTGATCAGCACATTCTGGGACAGACTTGTTAAGACTTTCACATGTGATTCATTTCATCTGAGTCAAACCTTAAATACAGTCTGGGAGGATTGTGCAAAAAAATAGAAAGAGATATATAAAAGCAATGGATTGTACAGTCAGCAAAGGTTTACAGAATTTGCAAGGGTCAGTTTTGACCTTGACTTAAGAGCAAAAGAATGATTACAGGACAATATATTTGAAGGGTTTGGCCATATTCTTGTGAAACAGTCTTAAACAACTTTGAAAAGAAACTGTACGGTAACACTTTCTGTGAAGACCACATCTATAGGTCAGCATGAGAGCGTTTATTATGAATTATAATGCAGTTATAATGCTTCATGACTACACTTATAAACACATGCTCTCTGAAGCACTATATCATCATCATCAAACATTATGGATGGATTAAGTGTTTTATGGGTGCTCTTCACTACTTATAAACTAGAGGTTGACTGATGGGGCTCATAATACACCACCTAGTATCATACGTTATCATTGTATGTGTTACGTACATATTAAGGCATCTATAATAAAGGCATCCCATATTAGTGAACCAGGCAATCCTGGTTCATTTTAAAACACCAAACTAAGAGAAAAGTGAGAGCTGCAGTTGGTTGCTATTAAACCTGAACCTCAATTGGCACCGTGACGACTTGGACTTCCCATGAAGGATTTGAGAGCTGACACAAGACTTGCTGTGACAGACAGGAGACTTGACCATAGTTGAGCTGCTCATAATCTGTGGATATTTACATTAGGGTGGCAGGCACTTTTGCTTTTGTATTATATGGTCCTAGAGTTTAGTTTAAAATAACACATACATCAGCCACTGGGGGCAGCAAACACTGCCGGAGCAGCTGCTCTATCAGAAATTTTAAAAAAAGACAGCGGCTTACAGTTTACAACAAACTATGCCGAGTTGATCCATCACGTCCCGTCCCGTAAGTAATACAACTTTATTGACTCCAGCTTCTGGCTGAAAATCCTGTCTAAAAGATAAATATATATAATAAATATTTCTGCTTTAGCAAATGTTTTGGAATGTCATTAATGAACATTTTTACTGCACCATCAGTAACGTTGATTTGTTAGAAATATCCCATGGTGGTAATATTCAGGGCTCTGAAGCCACTTTAACTAGTCAGGAGAAGTGTGATAAGACTTAAAGATTAAACTGCAAAGCTTGCTGCAGTAATTACGGAGACACACGTTTGCAGGCAAACCAACATCTGACAGAAAGACATCCGGCCACAGTAAGGCAATACAGGGAGTAGCTCCATTAGGACAGAATGTGAGAGCGGCATAATAAGTGCAGTTTTTATTATGAGGCAGAATGGGATTTTCAGGCGCTTGCCAATGTGATTAATTTATCAAACACAAAGTTCTTTTCCAAGGGCACAGGGGAGCTCTGACACACAGATCAGAGAGCCAGCGAGTGATGGAGCCTCATGAATACATTCATCCTGTATCAGTACCTAAAGGTTGTCAAAAAACCAGATAAGGCAGTAAGCAGGAAGTTAGTGCTACAGTCAAATACCTCAAAGATCTTGACACCAGGTTACAGATCCAGCCCCCTCCCTCGCACACATACACCCACTATTACTTTATTCAGCAGCAGTCTGTAACGCTGCTCACATGTCTGCGCTGGGAGCTGCCTGCTCAGTAATTGCTGATTTAGTATAATTTCAAAGCAGCTTTCTGATCCTCTCACAAGGAGAGTTTGGACGGTGTGTGTGTGTGTGTGTGTGCGTGTGCGTGTGCGTGTGGAGCCTGGGATGGCTCTCACTTCATCAGGCCTGTATCTTACACAGATCAAACAGACAGAATCAGTTTCTCATATAAATTCTAATGCCAGTCATGCGTGTGGAGGTGGGCGTTTCTTCTTAAGGTCCAGCCAGTAAACTGAAGTGCTACACACATGACTGGCAGGACGCGCTCTGTGCTGCGGTTAGACATATAAAAGGACAACTGGTAGTTTACAGTATGTCAGACATATGATAATTTCTGTCTACTATTGAGTCTTTAAAGTGTAATCCTAATTTATAAGTGAAAAGAAATCTGCCAAATCAGGGAAATAGTTACAACCTGTTCCCAATACGAGTCAAGATGATGACAATCATGTGTACAGAACTCTTGGAACAGGTGGACGATATGTTTCACTTGTTAGAAGAAAACACATTTGATATTTGTTATTTACCTTCATTTAAGATTATCCATTAAATACTGAAGGCTGAAAATGCATTTAAAAGCAAATATTGACTTAATTACTAACCTTACTATAAGAATGGAGATGGTGCTTTTTCTCACCTCTTGGAGAGTGACATACGTTTGCGAATCTTATTTTCAAGAGATATTCCACATACTGTAGTCTATAGGCTTTTCTCAATATAGTGCAAACCACTTGGAGCTCGAGCCCTGAACCTCTTACCTTCTCGTATGGCTGTGAAGGGCGTCCCCTCCTCCTCTTGCAGACGGATCACCTTCAGCGCCACCAGTTTCCCATTCACCCTGGCCACATCACAGAGGACAAACAAAGTGTGTTAATCCTGTGTCGACATTTTTTTGTGACATGAGAAAAGAATCTACTAAAATCAGTGAAGCCGGAGAACAGCGACGATTGTTAGGTCAATGAAATGTAATTTAGCAGCAGTGGAGGGAGGCGCCTGCATGAAGCTCACCAATCAAAAGTCTTGTAGTGAAGAGCAAAAATAAATCATTACTGAGAAGATTAGCTTCTGTGGAGTTTCTTACATTTACAGCGTGTGAACTTTTCATTTTCTACAATGTAATTAGCGAAAAGCTGGAAGGAAAGCACCAAACCATAACCAGTGGAACATAACTATTGAATCAATGAATACAAGCCTCCATCCTATAGTAGTTTGAAAAAAAAGAAATGACATTACATGTTTGGGATTTGCAGCTCTACAGCGAGGAGATAAATTATTGATATAAAACTACACAGTGTAACTGTTATTTCTGTTCCCTTTAATGGACTCATTCAGTCAAGGCTCTGCTCCTGTATAATTAACTGTAATATTCACTGCCTGCATGAGTGGCTCTGATAAACTATAAAGAAGAGTGAGTGGATTAGGCGTGACTCGACATGCACACACTACTTACTTGCTCTTTCCTTTGTAAACTGTAGCATATGAACCCTCTCCCAGTTTCTCCAGTTTTTCATAGGAATCTGCCTTTCCAAACTTGGGGCTTGTGGGCTGAGGAAAAAATAAAGAGATTTAAGGTATTGCATAAGCATGAATTCAGTAACCCAGAAAAGAAAAGTCTTGGAGGACTTCACACAAGATATTACATCTTTGAGAGATAATGAAATGTGGCGGCTCCGCACTGCATCCTCTCGGAGGTGTAATGTCAGTGAGGAGAAGGGGAGAGACTTTCACAAAGTCTTCATGTAACAACTCTGAAGACTTTTCATTTAACCGCCAGCTCATAACTGACACTTTTCATTGTCGACAGTTCACAGAAAGAGTTAACAGCTACAGCTGAAAGTGTTCATAGTGAACTGATATTAAAAACTAGCTCAACTCTAAAACTCCAACTTATTGGATGCTGTAGGGATGTGACTGCACTGATGCGGTATGTATTCTGGGGTTGTGTACTGTTTGGGAAGTGATCTTAAGCGATCTGTATAAGCGATGAATATTTATGAAAATCATTTGGTAACCATGGTAACACATACAGTATGTCCATCCGTCTCTCTTTGTACATATTTAAGACACATTAAAGCGCTGCTTGGGTAGATTAGATTTTCCCAGATGGGCTCATGTAGTGCTGATAATGATGCATGATGACAAATTGCCAAAACAGCAAAAAACTCATGTTTTGCAGTATATTTGATTTTTCTCACTTCTCCAATGTTAAACACACTAAAGATTCAAACCCTGCTTAGGTTTGGTAAGCAGTGAAGCATCGGCACACAGCTCTCCTGTTCTAAAGCAGATTTACAGAAATCCGTTTCACATAAAATAATAATCACTGCATAGCAACAAATGTTTCTAATCCAAACTGAAGCACACTTTGTCACCAGCAGAATAGAGCTGAAGGAAAAGGACATAACAACTCAAATAAAGCTTGATGAGGCCTGAACTGATGCTCTGCTCCCTGAGAGGATCCCACTCACTGTCAGTGAAGACAAGAAAGCTTTTGATCTCAATAGGATTGTTTTCAAGTCTACAAACAACTGGCTAACTCCTGCTAAACTGCAGAGGACTGGTTAGTCAAACGGTGCTTCATACATTTGAACCATGGCTATTAACCTTAATTGGTTACAGTGCAATGGGAGAAGGAATTCAAAATTAGTCAATTGACATGAGAGCACCATTCAAATAAAGTGCTGATTAAAACGGATTAAAACCAAGTATCTCCAAGTACAGGCTATGTCTGATATAATCTAACATGATTATTGTAAAATATGAGAACTGGGTGCATCGGGCAACCAAAACACAAATATCATGAAAGGGACAATTAACACATTTTCATAATCACAGCCGAAACTATTCATTGACGTCTCCCAGTGATGCTGGCAGGCAATCAGTCAAGCCTCATATCACACTTATTAAATCTTATTTGTGTGCACATTCATTAGGCATTTCACATTTAGAGTCAAATTAAAAAAGGAACCACATATGTATAAAACCTGAAAATCTCATTTACATGATTAAGAAATGATGTTGTTTGTATGCAGCCTTCAATTGACCGTGTGAGGGTATAACGGCTAGAAAAAATTCTAACCCTAACCCTCAAAAGTGTGGAAAACCATGTTGGAAACATGATAGAAATAGTTTTTCATGTATTAATTTGAGGGAGGTTCGAGTCTCAGCGCTCTCACAGATCCGATGGTTATATTATATGCGTTGTCTCTTCAGTGGACGTTTAGGTCACATGCTTCATGTACGTCATCATTTATTCACTAAGTATGTTGCCATTTCATTTTGCAGGTCACATTTAGCCAAAATGAGCATAAAAACGGGTGGATGGAAATTCACCTCCAGGCACAAACGGACCCTGCCCTGATTGCCTCAATCTGATTGAATTTTGACCGCAAAATGATGAGGGTCTCGAATGTCTAGTCACTTAGAGAAAGGAGATGGGATCGACCTGTTTTATTTATTATTTATAACATTTAATGTGTTCTGTTTACATCCGGCCTGCAGCCTGCTTTGTGATTTGCTACCACCACACAATGCAAAGTTAGAATGAATAAAGGCATTATTAAGTAACCTGACTGAGAGGAAGTGAAAATATGAACAAAGACAGAAAACAGCAAACATGTTATCTTCTTACTGACAGTAACTTCCAGTAGGCCAACACAGCAGTGTCTACAGTCTCTGCTAACATTAGCTAACATTAGCCAACATAAGCTAATGGTCATACCATACCAAGAAAGGGTCCTGAAATGAGCAAGGGAGCATTTGTTCATTATGAAGTCAACTTTTCATTTGTTAGAGGGATATTTTGTTATTTTGTTTTTCAGAAGTTATATAGACCCACTCTAACTTTACCCAGATGATTTAGATCATCTCTCTCTCTGCAGTGCATGTTGGGAGTTTGTGTGTGAGTGAGACACTGAGCGTGGGTTTTTCGATTCTTCTTTTTGATTATTTTGTTTTGTAATGGGATTTAAATTAACTTAATTTATTGGTAATAGTTTGATTTAGTTGACTTTTGGTGAGTTTTGGTGTGGTGTTTGAGGGGTTTGTGGGGTTTTCTCTTGCCGGGGAAAAGGTCGGATACAGCAGTGTGAAATATTTGGCGCGGATGAACAGCGGCGTTGTCATCTTCCTGGACCAGGTGGAGAAGGTGAACCGCATCATCGAGACAGGTATCGTTGTGAACAAATTGTTCGTGCAGGTACAGCCACTGGCCCTGCCTGCAACCAAAGTGATTCTGTCCAACCTCCCTCCGTTCATAACTGATAAGTTTCTCAGCAGAGACCTATCCAGACACGATCAAAGTTGCTTCCCCGGTGAAAAAGATTCTGTCTGGATCGAAGTCTCAGTTACTGAAGTATGCATGTAGTGTATAGCTTTATATGATACTTAATAACCGGGATGTGGAGCTCAACCTCCACTATATATGTGATTTTTGCAGTGGCGGGCCGTGCATTTCACACCTAGGCCTTCAGTAATGTCCTACACAGTCCTAACTGAATTATTCCCCCTCTTAATACCATCATTATGATGCCATGGCTATAGAAACTATACATTTAGACAGAAACGCAGTATAACCGGCCGTTGCATCACCATAACATAGTCAAGTACAACAGAGTTATATTAATATTTCCGAAGCATTTATAATCAATAAATCCGCATTTACAATTAAGAGTGTTAAACTACCAGCTTTAAGATCGCTAGGATACTGTCAAAACTTAAAAATAAAAGGCGCTTTTAAGGGATTAGTCTACAAAGTTTTATTAAGTCCACTAAAAGTATGTTCACTAAAAAGCGCATTGTCGCACCTAAAGCAGTTTCATTTAAGAAACGTGACGATAAAGAATAAAAACACATAAACTATTCACTGAAAATAAAAGAAAACAAACAAATAATTTGCATTTGTTGATGAGGATATATTTGCGACAGTGGTGAAAGCGTATTCCTAGCCTTGAATGTCCACTTTGATAAAGGTTAAACCAAAACAATTCAACAAGTCTCCTTGAGTACTTTTACTGCACAGCTGAGCCAGTGCGCCACACACATCTCTACATCTTTTGCAGAAGCATCAAACATTTTATATATTTGTCAAAAAACAAAATGCTTGTTACTCACCAAAACAACTGATTATTTGAACACAAAATCCATCCTCCTTTCTTTCCTCAAGAAGACTTCAATGACTCTGTTGTACAGTTTATCTGTGCGTTTCAGTTCCACCAATAAGTCCTTTTCTATAGACATGGAGGCTAATGCTGAAAGCCGAGTCTGTCCAGTAGCATTTCTGCCATAAGTTTTAATTCGCTTTAAGGCCGAGAATGACCGCTCGGCAGAAGCAGTGGACACAGGGATAGACTCGCTAGCGTCAGAGTTGGCCTTTCTCTTCTAACGATATCTAGCTTTTCTTGAAAGGTTCGTCTCTAAAATGGTGTTGTAATGATATCTGCGACCAAATCGATATCTTCTCCTCCTTCAGCCATTGTGGGTTGAAAAAACAGCGTGTAGAAATCTAAATTAGCTCGTTCAAGTTCAGTTTGCTAGCTCTGCATAGCTCCGCCTCTCAATAGTGCGTATCCAATCAAAAGACGTGGACGTGCTGACGTTATCATACACCTTCTAGCTGGCCCCGATGTCGCCAACTCGAAATCTGAGTGGTTAACGGCACAGTTTTGTCTCCGTTCACTTTAAGCTACAGGCGCCCGCACTGTTGATTCTGAAGGCCTAAGGGCAGATTTCGTGGACCCTGGCAACACATTATGGCTGAAATAGGATTGGATAAAAGTTCTAACATAAAGGCCAGACCTCAAAATCTCGATCTGAGGCTGGAAGCAGCGCAACTAAGAGGAAAGCTATGAAATGAAGAGAATAGACTATGGGGAATAATTTAATACATATTTGTGGAAAAAAGATATCAAAATTAAATGTATATTCTGATGATGTTTAGGCTTTAGCAGAGAAGGCCTTGCTGGCCCTGACGGCCCGCCACTGGATTTTTGTGACTTCATCAGTTATGAAGTGTTTTGGTTGCGGAGAGGAGGGACACACTGCGAAAGCCTGTCCAAGGCAAGCCGGCTCCGGCTTGGGGGGGGGGGACCAGCTGACGCTGTTGCGGGGCCATTTTTTATTCTTGAGAGGGGATTTTAACTGCACAGAAAATGCATCTTTAGATCGCAATCAAGCAGATCCAGCATCCCAGCATGCTCTAAGGCAGCTGGTCCACTCCCATGGACTACTGGATGTATGGTGGAGGATGCATGCAGATGCTAGACATTACACATGGTCCCACATGAGAGAGAATAGGATTTTGTCAGACTAGACCGTTTTATTTTTTTGAACATAATTTCAATAAGCTGCAGGTCGCTCTACAGGCCATGCAGAGATGACGAGCTCCTGACATCGACGGCCTCACAAGTTTTTTAAAAAGCTTTATGGGACATTTAGCCAACGATCTTGTAGATGTTTGATTGTTTCTTGTCTGATGTCTCTAGATCAGAAAAAGGCGTTTGACCGGGTTGAGCACAACTTCCTCTGGAAAGTGATGGAGAAGTTTGGCTTAAGCGATGGTTTCATAGCTAAGATTAAGGTGTTGTACTTTGAAGTTGAGTGTGCTGAAGTTCATTGGTGGTCTGTTTGCTCCTTTTAGAGTGTGTAGAGGTGTCCGGCAGGGCTGTGCTCTGTCAGGGATGCTCTATGCGCTCTCCCTTTTACCTCTCCTCATAAAAATATGCTCCAACCTACAAGGTCTGCTTTTACCTGTTTATAATAGCAGCATTGTTTTTTCAGTTTATGCGGATGATGTCATTGTTATCATTGGAAGCCAGAAGGAAGCAGATATTTTAACCAATATTGTAAAAGATTTTAGCACGCCATCGGCAGCGAGGGTGAATTGGAAGAAAAGTGAGGCCCTCGCCGTGACAGTCGCCCAGTTCTTCCCCAGAGCCTCGTCTGGAGAAAGATGGAATAAAATATCTAGGTGTGTTTTTGGGAAAAGAGAATGTAGTCCAGAAGAACTAGAAGAACGTCACTGAAAAGATTGAGGGAAAGCTTTCCAAGTGGAAATGGCTGTTCCCTCAGATGTCTTTTAAAGGTACAGTTTTGGTTTTAAACAACCTGATGGCATCCCAACTGTGGCACCGTCTGACCTATGTAGACCCTCCCTCAGGCCTTTTAGCTAAAATACAGAAACAAATGGTAGATTTATTTTGGGATGGTCTACACTTACTGCCCCATGGGGTGCTGTTTTTATCCAGAGAGGAGGTGGGACAGGGCCTAGTCCACCTGGCCAGCCGAACAGCCACTTTTAGACTTCAGTTTTTACAGAAATATCTTCCGGCTGATTTGGTGTGAAGAGACGTGGCCAGCTGTATTCTCAGACGCGTGAGTAACATGGGACTGGGTCATTGCTGCTCTTTTTTTAACTGATTCAACATTTTTAAAGGTAAGTGAGCTGCCTCCGTTTTATCAGGGTGTTTTTAGGTGTTTTAGGTGTCCAAAGTCTGATTATCTGCACTGGTTGTTAAATGAGACTCAAATTCACAGAGCCAGGCTGCACATCAGCAGCAGTGAAGACCTGTGCAGGTCCAGGACAGACTGTTGTGCTTACAACAGCTGGTGGATGCAGTGGGGACGGCACTGAACAATGGGTCTGAACTCTGTCCGGGTGGCTCAGAGGATCCTGCAGCTCTGGAACCAGATGCTCACTGGAGAGGAGAATAGCCTCCTCATCAAATACAGCCAGAAAAAGCCAGACCCAGCGGACCCGTTTCCAGAAGTCTACCTGAGCCCAGGGCTGAGAGAACTGACCGGTCCCCTGCTCAATGTCACTAACCCGGCAAGACTGTCGCTGCACAGAGCAGACAAAACAACTTTCTATGCATCAACAGAAAAGGCCTGTGCAGCAGACCCTCCAATGTGTGGAGCAACAGACTGGGTGGAGGAAGCGGACCAGGCCCACAGTGGAGGATTTTATACAAACCTGCCCTCAAAAAGCGGACTGCCGACCTCCAGTGGAGGATTTTACATGGTGCTATCGCTTCCAACGCTTTTATCTCTGTTATTAATCCTGCTGTTTTTAACAATTGTCCATTTTGTAATCTACGTGAGACTGTCTTCCATCTTTTTACTGAGAGACTCACAAGTTTCTTCTCTCTTTTAACATTGGTCTTTAGTCTTTTTAACGTAGTTTTTACTGAGAGTGTTTTTATCATGGGAGCTGCCTACAAAAAAAGATAACAAAGAAAAGTGCAGCTCCTAAACTTTCTCTCAGGAGAAGCAAAAATGTCGATTTACATAGGCAGAAAGAACAGATTGTAAAACAGAGGAGAGCAGGAGGTGAAAGCAGTCTGGCTGTGCAACATTAGAGCAAGACTCTGGCTCGAGTTCAGGTTTTATAAACGTATAGGGGACATAGACACTTTTAAACCACGTTGGTGTTTTAAAACAGGATATGATTTGAAGATGTGACAGTTAATGATTTCCTTAATTTATTTACAGAAGCGATACTTTGTACAAAAATATAACTGGTGTGATTTTGAACAAAATGCTAGAAATGTTCTCATTCATACAAAACTGTCAATAAAGATATTTACAAAAATACATAAACATAAATAAATAATGTTTAAATATATCTGTGTTTCCTACCATGGTAAATCATTGTTAATAATTATTGTGAAGAATAATTAACATTAATATGTGATCAGACAGTCTCTTCACATATATTAATATGTATTATGATTATTATTAATGATAATGTTATCATTAAATGTGAACCATGCAACTATGATATTCAGTTTGTATTCAATAAGTAGCCCTTCATTTTATTCAGTACCCTTAAAGTAGCTCTCAGTATCAAAAAGGTAGGTGACCCCTGCTGTATACCCTGTAAAGTCCGCTGAGGCAAAATTGTGATTTGACTTAACTTCATTATCTTTATAATACTTTGAAACCAGGATATTTTCCTGCTACTGTGACACTTGACATCATCATCAGGTGTAAGATTAAGGATGGTGATCGCCAAGTGTGCAGTTACAAAAATGTCAAAAAAGGTTCAGTGGCTCTTCCAATGTGTGAAGGTGTACTTACAGAACTAGGGCTGGAGTGTCGACGCAGTTTGGGCGACTCCTTGGTGGCGGCCGAGCTCTTGGCGTTAATGCAGGCATTGTTCTCAGAGTGGACCCTCTTCACCTGGCTAGCAGGTTTCTCAAACGGGTCGAAGCCACTCTGCGTGCGATGCACCCTCACCTTCTTGTCCTCAGGGATGGTGTCCAGGGGCTTGATGACCGAGTCTGTTCCCTGGCAGCTGCGTGTGGACATCTTTGTGACACATATCTGTCAAAATGGAAGAGGAGGGAGAAGATAAAAGTGTTGAACAGCATTAAAGACAAAAATCCATCTGCGATTGTCAGTGTTCAGCCAAAAGCTGACTGTGCCCCCGTCTTCCAGATCCAGCATGGGTCTTCTCTCTCCCCGTAGAGCCTTGCTGCTACCTCTCTGCTATATGAGAGCCTTTTCATCTTCATCTCTCTTTTCTCTTATCAAAACAGTTACAGCCTCTGTCGGCTCTGCCACACACACACACACACACACACACACACACACACACACACACACACACACACACACACACACACACACACACACACACACACACACACACGGCTGCTGCTGTCATACTGCACATTCACACAATCCCACTTTATCTCAGACACACATCTACACATCCATACAATTATGCAGACATGCCACAGATTGTCTCCTACAAGCCCATCGGGCACACAGTGAGCCCTCCACACTCCACGTCCATTTCCAGACACAAAGCACCTACCAGCCACTCCTCCACGATGGACTGTGTATATTGGACACAAAAGACGCAGGCGGCATGACATGTTTTGCCACGGCTCCCTTCAGATTAAATATTTAGGCCTGCGGTCCCCTGCAGGAAGAACTTCTAATTACTTTAACACACAAGGAGGAGTCATTTTGCAGCTCTTTGGCTTGTTCTTTAACATGGGCCAGGTTTCACTGGACAAACCAGTTCTCTGTGACACTGACATGGAAACTTCTTTAAAAGAAAAACTGAAAAACTATTAATGATCCTATGCTTGATTACAACTATAGTGATGAGGATTATGTGTTTATTATTGTATAACAGTTTGAGGAAATATATAATTGTGATTATCTTCTATAAACTAGAGGCCTGCATTTGTTTACTACCCGGCATTCACAGTTATTATGTTTTACCAGGCATAATCACAAATGTATCTTAATTTACACATGGGTTGTTTTTTATGCATTATTTTTAATGATGCAGCCCATACATTTTCAATTTAATAATCAAATTTACAGACTATCATGTTGACAGCAACATTTACCTACAAGATAACTCAATAAATATTAAATAGAAAGTCCATCTTGCAGCTATTTTCCAGTTTTTGGGGAACAGTTATTAAGAACTTAAATGTATTATTTTTCCGTTTCAAACAAGAACTAAAATGGAGGTGTTTCAAAAGGAGCCACAGAACAATATGTGTAAATAAATGAGCATGTGAAATGGAGCAGGATATACACAAGAGAAAGATGCAGGAGAAATAAAAAATAAATGAGACAGCCAAGATGTCATAAACATGAGTCCCATGCATATCCAGTATGTCCTCAGTGAGACCAGTTGTCATCTGAAACAGCGCATAAACTAACAAAAACAATCAGCGTCATTTAGGAGCTATCACACTTCACTGCATCAATACTTGATGAGTGTCTGGGAAGGATGTGTTCAACCAGGCACCAGAGGCAAAGGGACATGACAGAATGATAAAAAGGTCTCCAAACTTCTTCAAAAAGTAGAAATAGAGACACTGATGACTGAATACTGGGGACAACAGAAGTTTAACTGAATCGTATGAAGTTTCTGAAAGTTTCTTACCACACTAAATGGTAATACTTGAACCAAATATATGTTTGTTAAATACAACCACACAACAGCTGCCAACATTTCCACTCACTAGTTGTCATGATGCATAGTCAGGAGAAGAAGTGGAATTTAACTTTTAACATTTATTCAAAGTTAAACTTCCGTTTTACATTATTTGAACTGTTTCCTTCACTACATATACGTATTTGATAGCTACGTGTGTGTGTGTGTGTGTGTGTGTGTGTGTGTGTGTGTGTGTGTGTGTGTGTGTGTGTGTGTATGTTAGGTTTGCTAGAAAGTGCAAAAGTATCCTTTATTATATAAGACGTATGTACGATGTGTATATATATATACACCTTTTTTTCTCTCCCTCTCTCTTTGTCTTGCCCCTGAAACATGTCTGACGTGTATGTGGGAAAGGGTGTAATAGAGCTAGGCTTGGGGCTAAAGGATAATAACCCTGTCATAGTTGACTTTTTCTGTATGTGATTTCTGGAATAAAGTGAAGGAAAAAAAAAAGTTTTCAATGTAATGCTTTTGAACCCCATCCCTAATTTACTGCTTTGTTGCTTTATTCCCCCATGAACCTGACAGGACAAGCAACTAGAAATAGATGGACTGATCGATGGAGAGAATGAAAATAAGCAGTGTAGATCTAAAACTCATGGAGACGTTACACACTGCTGCGCTCTGCAGACATCAAGGTCAGGTATTCAGCAATCGAGATATGGTAAAAACCCGGTCTTATATTACGCCTAGGGCCGTCTAGTATCAGGCTTATTCAGTATTAGCTGCAGGGATCTGAGATGTTGAGATGGGGTTGAGAGCCCTGATCTCAACCCCATCTCAGACCAGTCATTTTCTTCCACACCAAAATTGGAAAACAAATTCTTTATGGAGCTGGCTTTGTGCATGGAGGCATTGTCCTTTTGAAACAAGAAAGAGACAAACACAACATGTTGCCACAAAGGTGGAAGCACACATTTCATTTCGGGCTGCAGCAGAGGACTGGTTAATCCTGCGCCTTTCACTATCAGAAGCATCATGATGGGAATTACAGACAGGGCTTCCAAGCCCTCACAGGTCTACTACATCACCGAGCCATCACTTTAACACATACAAGAGTGAGTGACAAGCAGATTATCTCTCATTATTACTCAATGTTATGTACTGCTTAACTGTAATGTATCAACATAACCAAAACAATAAGACTGATAGTAGTCTTCTCAGATTTATTGATACGTGGAAAAAAGCATCTTGGTATAAAACAAAATGATTCTGTGGTTCTAAATGAAAAGTGTAAATAGAGCTTTATGTTTGAACAAATTAATATTTTCAAAGTAGAAGATAGAATTTTTATAGGATTTATATGATATTTGTTGAGTTAGTAGAGGAGTAAACTCGCTGTTGCCGTTGTATTGCCCAATTTCACTCCACACTAGCTGCTTTGGATTGGCCCTTAATATGTTGAATAATGTCCTGATAGGGATTAGGCCAACACCCCTGGGGTCTCTTTCAATCTTTATGTTGCATTTCTTTAGTGTGAAGCCTGATAATCCACTTTGACTCTTACATAAAGCCAAAGATCACACTGATCCATCCATTTCACTTTTGCTATTCCTCCTTATTTTTTTTTTCAACAACAGGTCAAGTGTATAAGCGGAGAGACCGGACACTACAACTGCCTGGCCAGCTCGACAGTCGGGGCTGGTGTTGTCAGCCAACTATGTACCGTTGTGTTTGTTCTGAGGGTTGCGTATTGTATCACGTATATTGTATTCTGTACTCTGTAATCTGTACTCTGTGCTGTATGCTAGTTATTTGACGCCCTTTAGAGGCTGATAGTTTGGTTCCTCTCTTTTCGGAACAAGTTTATTAGAGTTCTTTGTTAGGCACACTAGGTGCTCCGGCGCTGTTTATACGTTTTATGTGGTTTGTACATATCAACCTTTCTCCCAAAAATTGTTTTACAGTTGTTTTAGGTTGGGGTTTACTTTTCATTAGTTTGGCTGAAATGATTTTTTGCTCTTTTGTTAAGAGCCCTGCTTTCGTTCTATTTTGCTTTCTTTAAACGCATAATTTGTCAATTTCTCCATATTATATTAATAAATATCTTTATCAAACATCACCATCTGGTTTTATGTTACTCCCTTCCGGGTCGTAACAAATATCCAGATGTGTTAAATTTAAATCTCTGTAAAAACTATAATATTAGCATATGTGCTAACAATAGCCAATTGTGTTCTGTCCACAGAGCAAATACAAATAAGCCTAAAGCAATTTTGGTAAAATTGTTCTTAAAGCTGTGCCAAACAGCATTTGTATATAGACATTGGGTAAAATAACTACTTGTATATAAAGGTGGTCACTTGTAGTAACAAACCCACAGCAAAGTGTCACCTCTGCAGTTCCCTCAGCTCTACGGAGCATTTTAGCATCTATCAGCTCATTGTTTCAGTTTTTTCGTTCTGCAACTTCTCTGTTTTGGATCAATCTTACTGCTCTCATTAATATGAGAAGAGGTTTTAAGTAAAAATTATTATGTTAATACAACATATAAGAGTGTAAGCTCATGGCTGACAGGAAGGCCAACTTTCTCATTGGTTTACGCCAGCATGTGGACTCCCTGCTACATCTGGCTTTCCTCTGCTGCCAGGAAGAGAACACTCCAGCAAGACAGGAAAACTCCACCACGGATGCAATTACACCCTATCGATTCTGGTAGAAGGACAGCCTCTTTAATCACTACTACCCCCCTCTGCCACCACCACCGCTCAGATATACCAACACACACATGCACACACGTAAACAAAGGATGGTACACTGCATTGTTTTCCTTTATATAATGTATTCTGTACTGCTGCATTGAGCTCTTTGCTCCACATGGATCATTTAAGATTCATCTTATCTTAGAGTTGTCATATAGTAATGGAAAAAGTAGGCAGGAATACAGCGGGCAGGCCCAGGCTAATGCAACTGTCTTCAGATAAGTAGTTACTGATGATGATCTTGAAGGATGACAAGGACCAATCAGCCATAAAGCTGATGTGCTCTGCAAACTCACGGCTATGAGCCATATTAATTGGGCCACGTACAGCTTACCCACTGTGTGAACGCTTTTCCATTTATCTGAGACAAAGCAGGGCTATCGCTGCCTGGGCTCAGCATTCTGGGCTCAAGACGACAGTGAAACGATACACCAGAGAAGAGACTGGAAAAAACACCTCATCCTCCTCCCAGCCCTAGTTTCAGTGATCTTTAATAGCAGATATACAGTATGTGTGTGTGTGTGTGTGTGTGTGTGTGTGTGTGTGTGTGTGTGTGTCTGAGCTAAATATATCTGGTGTGTCATCAAAACAGCAGCTTTTTGTGTGATGCCTTGGTCACTGCCTGCTGACAGATTTGAACCACATACTGGGGAACAGACAGGAATGATGTAATAATGATAATTTAACAGAAGAATATCTGATTGACTGGTATATTTATATTAAAGTTCTTGTAATGAGCATTACTTAATCGGTATAAGGCCCTTTTAAGTCCTTATACAGTTGACCAAAGAAGGGTTAATAATACTATTATAAGCATGTTTGTTAGATTTTAAGCATCTTTAAGAGATGTAACTAAAGTTTATAGTCTGCTTGAGAACGTTAATAAAAACGTTATGACTTTCTTATCATTGCTTATAAAAGCATTACAAACACAATTATTGAGTTTAACTAACTACATTATTATAACTTAACTAATTATATATTAATTTGAACCTTGACTAACCTCTTTATGTTGCTTTATTAAGATAAATACAAACTTTATCACACACTTATTAACAGTTAACTATGCTATTTTCTATGTCTTTTAAAGATTTAAGGACCAAACAATAAAAAGTGTTACCCTGACCACATATATGTACAAGGTGAGGCTGCTGTGAGGTTAATTAAGTAGTACTAATTGACTATGTTTACCAGCTATGACGCTTCTTCAGTTTGCTGCTGGGCAGTGCTGATGAGAGCAGTGAGACTGAAACCAAAACAGTGAAGTTGCTGGCTGTAAGACCAAAACAATGAGCTATAAGACCCTAAATGCTCTTTAGCCAAATTAAAATAAATTGATTAGTGCCGCTTTAAACCATATGTCACTGTTCTTTTAACTTTATCTAGGTTTAATACCTTATTTATGTGAATCAAATGTAATCCCCAATGTCAAAATTAAATGTAAAAAACTATGATTATGGGAAAAACAAATGTGTACTAAAGACTTAACTGGACTTGATGGGTATTAATGCAAATTATATCTCTTTTTAATCACATTTTCAAAGCCACACTTCATCAAATAAGGTTTTCATTTTTACATTATGATTTTATTATTACAGAATTTAGATGATGGCAGGGTTTGAACTTTTTTTCTCTTGAGCTATCTTTTTTTAATTCTTTGCACTCTCACTCTCGTCACTTTTCATGTTTAACACCATGAATGTCTTCGAGAAAAGACGGACGAATGTGAGCTCTGTTCTGTGCCAAAAAATGATGGCTGGCTTTTCACCCACGTTGAAGCATGGCCATCATGAACATAGCTATAAATGTAACGGTCTGCTTGTTCTTTGGTGTCCTGTTTTATGTTGAAGTGTTCACTCCCCCTTGTTATATGTCTAGTTGTACTTCCTGTCTGTGTCTTTACCCTCACCTTCTGATTGTTAATGTGTTCCTCCTGTGTCCATTTACTCTTCCCTTGTGTTTTTGCCTTTCTCCCCCAGCTGTGTCTTGTTCCCTTGTTTGGTGTCTGCCCCAGTGTGTTTTGTCGGATTGTCATTCATGTTACGTCGTGTTCTGCTCGTCCCCTGATTGGTTTGTGTTGTTTTGTTACTTTGTATTTTGTTAGCTTTGACTTTATTTTAATAAAGCTCGCTTTTTGTTATAACCTTGTCCAGTGTACTGCATTTGGGTCCTCACCTTTTCCCCACCGTGACAATAAACACTTTAGCCTTTAGACATGGTCGGGCAACACTTGCTATGATGACACACCTTGGCCTTTGAGCTTGGAATGTGATGCGTCTTTAAACAGATACGCATGAATATGATTTATTAATCAGTGAGTTTTAAAATATTGTAGGGGTTAGTTTGTGATGGAATACAGTAATTTCCTTTTTTGGCAAAGACCAACATAGTTTCCCATATCCTTGGGTTCTGTTGACCTCCTGTCAATGTCACTTTGCTGCAGTGGCTCTTTATCATCTTGAACCCCAGCCTTAAGGTATTGTGAATAAAAGTCTTAATTAACTGATGTGGCGGAATAAAATATCCCATGATCCAACTGATGCCCCAGATAGTGGCTCTTCGTTACTGCACCTACATCCCCACTGCAGAAAACAGAATACATCCCTGAAGTGACAGGTGCACATCCCCAGAAATCTCAGTGACATGACCTTGAGCTGGAGGATGAACTCTATTCCACAGGTAGGTACTTGTGAAGGAGAAAGTCTATTTCTGAAGCATGTTGCATCATTAATATGTTAACAGAGCGGACTATAGAATAATAACACACTTTGGGCTTGAGGTGGGACCAAGTCATTGTTTTGCAAGTCTCATGTCCTGAGTCCAGTCCCAAGTCCTAAAATTTGAACATGTCATGTACAAGTCATTATGCGCTTTTCACCACTTTTGACCTGCACGTTTTGAATGCTGCAATTAGTTTTTTCTTGACCAGTTTCTGTAATAAAATTATCTTTGGTATTATTTTTCCAATTGTACTTAGTAGTACAAAGTGAATCTGGGGAATTAAGTGTTGACTTGCTGGGAAATAATAGCGTTAATGTTAGGGAAATTATTTGATTAGTGGAAAGTATCTTCAAGTAAAAAGGCTCAAGTCCAAGAGAAATCACAAGTCTTTGGTGTTAAAGTCCAAATCAAGTTTCAAGTCTTTTTTTTATTTTGTCAAGTCGTGTCTAAAGTCATCAAATTTGTCTGATTCAAGCCCAAATCATGTGACTCGATTCCACACCTCTGATGCAAACTGCCCTTTTGTCAGTTACTACACCTAGAAGAAATCCAAAAGGGAGGGAGCCTGACGAGGACGAGGTCAACAATTATTTCCAAAATGGCCACTCTATACACTCGTTAGAGGAGGTGAAAATTAGGTTTTATTTTGCAATGGATGTAAGGTATTGACATCGTATGTCAAATCAAGTTTTAGATCTTTTCAATTCATTTAACACAATCATGAGTTTCTTGAAACCTGAATGCAGCGGCTATTAAATGATAAATGGACCGCATTTATATAGCGCTTTTCCAATATTTGCGATCACTCAACGCGCTTTTCAACACATGTTAACATTCACACACATTCATACAGAGTCAGTGGCTATCATACAAGGTACTGCTCATTAGGAGTGATGAACATTCACACACACTCACACACTGTTGGCCATCAGGAGCAATGTGGGGTTCAGTATCTTGCCCAAAGACACTTCGACATGCTGGCTGGAGGCTGGGGATCGAACCCCTGACCCTCATGAACCCCTGACCTTCCTGAGCCACTGACCCTCCTGAGCCACTGCCGCAATATTAGACAAACTACATCTTATTTTTTTTGGACTACATAACGTTTGGGATAAAAGTAAACTAACACTGGTATATTTGAAGGTTTCTTGTATAAAAGAATATAACATGTAACCACTCCCCTTAAGATTTTATCATCAAATATCAGACAAGTACAAAATTAGTAGATGCTCAACTAGCATTAGAGTTGCTGAAGGTTTAGCTCAAGATATCTCCATTGCCTTAAAGAGCAGAGAGAGTTAGATGTACAGTCTAAAAACTGTTATATGAGACACCCAGTAGGTTCTTTACGAATAACTAATTGAAGAACGTTTTAGGTCTCTAGTTTGTGGGAGTAAACTGGTGGAAATGGCAAATAATCCCAAAACATATTAGCACACCGCCATGCTGGCAGTGGAGATCCTGATGTGGGTGTGTGATGAATATTATAAAGAGAAGTTCTGAGTCACATTATTACTGCACTGAAAATATCATTAACTCATTGAATGTATTTGACTACAACTGAATGTACGTTACTAATAAAACTAAAATAAGATTAGAAGAAAATATCTAAAATACTGATGACTGATGAATTAGTTAGTGTAGGAACATTTCAAAATGTTATAGTGATATATTGTAGTGTGTAAGAAATATTTGTAATGCCTTCTTAACTTTTTCATTCAGTCCTCACAAATAAGCATCTACCGTTAATGGGTTTAACAAGTTGTTATTTTGTAATATTCCCCAAATTTATGAACTGAGTTTTTATGGTTCACAGTTCAAACTCAGTAACCAGTGCCAGCCAGCCTCTTCTCCCAGAGTGAAGGAGGTTTCTCAGATTCAGCAGACTTCTTTGGAAGACAAAACATTCTGGCCAGTTAGTGTCCATTGCATTTGATTGGGATTCTGGAGAATAGAAAGTGTGGATAGATAAATGATACTTGCAGCTTCATGAGAGCGCACAGAAGGAGGAAGGGCTGTGACTGACCAGCTCCTTACCTCAGCCTCCACCTCACCCACTTCTCTCCTTACCAGCCTTGGCAGTTCAGAAACACCGTCATATAAGGCTGTGAAACTTGAGCCAGGCGAACAGCATTGTAATGAAAACACTTCACTAAACAGAGCACTTTTCACTTTGTTACAATGCTGGTGGCAATTGTCTCATTCTGTCTCGCTGAAGACAAGTGCTGCTCTGAGATTTATTATAGCTTCTGCATACACCAATAAGCTGGAGAAAATCAGAATGAGTTGTCATCTCTTAAAAGGCCAGGGTGTAATATTTAGGGGAATCTATTTGCAGAAATTTAATATAATATAAAAATGTTTTAGCTTAGAAAGATCCTTCCATATCTACACTAGGAGAGGGTCCTCTTCACGGCGTCCGCTATGTTTCTACAGTAGCTCAGAACGGAAAAAACAAACATTGGCTGTAGATAGCGCCTTTCGAGTTTCTATGTTACCTGAAGGCCACCGTATTTACTCAGTCATGTTTGTAAAACTGTGGTAGCACCAGCCGCTGCCTGAATTTCATTGCTCCTAAAGGAGAGTCACGATAAGGACTACCTCTGAGCGAGGTGAGGGAAAGCTACCATGGTTTTGCACCCGGCGGCTCATTACGGCAGTCTTGGAAAGGTAAGTGGAGGGGTATTCAGTTAATTGCAACCTAAATGCTAGATACTGCCAAATAATACACACTGTCCCTTTAAACCTGATTTATTTTCTAGCATCCCTGCTTTTCTTTTACAGTGCAGTCAATGTACTATTCTGGTGGTCCATAAAAACACAGAGACTAGTCATTGTTACTTTTGCACTTGTTTATGTTAGCTAGTTAGTTTATAGATTGTTTGCAACACATGCAACTGTACTATGCATTTTATATTTATACATATGCAGTGTTTCCCCTACCATTGTCTTGGTAGGGCCCTGCGCCCTGCCTGAAATTCAAGGTGGGTTTTTTTTTTTTACTCAAATTAAAAATATATATATATATTTTTTTTTTCACAACTCACTTTTCACATTGACAGGTGCTCTTTTATTAAATAAACTAAACGCTTATACTATTGATCTAATTTATGTGCACGTTTCAGTTTGTACGGTCTACTTTGCGCATTCACATTCTCTCCTTCACTCAGTTTTGCGAAGGGAGGGGCTTCGCAGCTGACACACACACACACACACACACACACACACACACACACACACACACACACACACACACACACACACACACACACACACACACACACACACACACACACACAGCGGAAGAAAGGAGAGGGGATAACTAAATAGAAACCGCGCCACGCCACGCACGCAATTCTCGGAATCATCAATGTCTGAAAATTTCAGGTCAATCCATCATGTTGAGATATTTCAATCTAGACCAACGTGGTGGACCAATAGAGCTATCTTTAGCCTGAATATTAAAAAAATGTCAACATATTTTGATGATCATTAGGATGCCCTGTTGTGTTGTACTGTGTAATGCTTATGGTGTTTGATGTTGAGATTTAACATAAAAGTGTCCACATGAAATAACAAAATGGTATTAACTGGATATGGGTTTCAGGTCTAATTGGGCATTCACTGCTGACTCATTAGCACAAGTGCCACTTAAGCAAACACCTTCATTGTGTAGCCACTTGATATGAATCCCACCGTGTGCCATTGACTCCATGCTGGGGAAATGCATCTGAATAAAAGCAATGTGTGTGCTGTCAGAGACTTGTATGCAGGTCTTATACTATCCTGATCTCTCCATCTAGGACCCACCACAGCCATCACTTATCTGGATGTTTTTGATGCTCATGTATTCCAGGTAGTAGTAATCTCTACAGAGACAAGCCCAACATGCCTTGGATGGTACACTACATCGATGACAAGAAATAAACAACGAGGTGGTATGAATATAGAGGAAGATAACTTTTGTCTTTAACTATTTTCTGCTTGAATACAGCCTCATATTGACAGTTCACATTCAGTCTTTACAATGTGATTTTAGTCTAGAAAACATCCATTATGGTATTGACTGAGCTTGATAGTATGTAACCTGTGACAAAGGTCATTAGTAGACAAAATGTCCTTTTAAATGTCATAACTGCATTTTTAACATCAAAAGCCAGTACAAGAAATGTCTGATCCATATCCCAAAATTGTCACTAGTGGCAAATAGTGCAGCTTAGTCTTACAAAGTCAACCCGATAGTTCCCGGACTATCAGAAACTACTACCTGCGGAGCAGGAACACTATGGCTGAACATCTAAATTTAGTCCCTGTTTCTTGAAATGGGTTCTGGGTTCCTGGAAAGGTTCCAGCAGTGCAGATTGTGGAAACCCCTTTCAAATGGCAAAATGTTACTTTGTGAAACAGACAATCCAACAATCACCCCCACTTTAAACAGCAACTGGCCAGGTGTACGGAGCTGTTAAAATAGTCACAGTCAGATCTTTCAAGCAACGATCCTTTCCACACAACAACACCATCAATGCTTCCCAGGACAGACTGTCCCAAAGTATGTGCTCTTTTTGCCACCGGTGTGATTCATCGCATCAAGCCTACAAAGATACACAAAAAGGCAGAGTTCTTGGAGAGAGATCAGGAAGCTGCCAGGAGGAAGATATGAAGGCAGGGTTTTGGCCCGCCTTCCAGTGTTGCCATTTAGAACAGGTATAAAAACTTTTACTTTTAGACATGATCGGACAACGATTTGCAAGACCACATTCGTTGGAAGCATCCAGAAACCTTGAGGCTAAGAACGGTCGCTTATCTCTTGTAAAGCCTAGTTGACATGACATGTGTCCCACACAAATGCTTACTGAGCCTTGCCATGCCATGATGAAAGAAGCAAAAATAGTTGCCGTGTGTTGCAAGGCTACAGATTTAAAAGACATTAAATAAAAGAAGCCGTCTAAACACAGAGAACTATAATCTTTGCTTACACTTGTATTTACTGATGCAAACTTTGGATTTGAAGCTCTGCCAAAAAAAACCTATTGCTTCTCGGCAAGGACACTACTCTAAATTTGGCGCCGTATCCTGATAACACTTATCCTTTCAAACACATGACACCCTGATACTCAGCTCCTCCTATTACAGCCCACCTTTCTTATTCTCTCTGTCTCTATTTCCTAACAGCCTGGCCTGCTGTCTTCCTAAGAAGCTGCATATGGCTGTGCAGAAAGCATCACTACGCGTCCATGATGCGCAGCCACAGATGGTAGAAGTCCTTTTCTCTCTTCCTCGTCCTCCCCATTGTGCCAACATTCCTTCCCTCAAGACTCAGAGAAGACAAGCATGTTGCACATTTGCCCAAAGTGGGAGAACATATTGTAGAGTGAGCAGGAAATGCTAAGCAAAGCATCCCGTCCATTAGACCAGTAAACATCAGCACCCATTTCACCACCACAACGGAAATGCTACCTATTAGCACAAAGGGGATGAGTGGTAGTGATGGTGGGGGTTGGAGGGGTGGGGGGTGGGATAGGGGGGCCTGGCATGTTTCAGGCAGAACATTGAGACTTTGTTGCAAAAACTGCAGATAAAGCTAAACACACACACACACACACACACACACACACACACACACACACACACACACACACACACACACACACACACACACACACACACATTTCCCTTTCCCCGCTACTTCCTTCCTATCCCCAGTCTCTCATCACATCCTTACTATTGAGACACACTGAGACTCAGGTGGCCATCCACTTTCAAGTTGTCATGCTAGCATGAGAGCTCATCATCACCCTGACCCCCCCCCCAAACAAAGACCCAGTACACACAATCGTACAAACACCATGCATGCACATATCTACAATCCATACCTGCCCTATTAATGCACATAGGCCAATGTGCCTGCCCATCGCCTCGTACAATATTACGTGTGTCTGGTATATCTGGGGAATACTATTCATGCTCAAACACACCCACACGCTAACAGAAACGATGTATCCGAAGCAAAGGAAGAAGGGGATGGGGGAGGGGGGTAATGGCAAGGATGCAGGACAAAATAAGCACCAATCTCAGCCTTCCTCTTACCTTCCAGGAGTAAACAGCTCACCTGGATGCCTCTGAAGAGCAGACAGAATGCATTCAGGCCAACCTCTCTCCCTGCAAACCAGCTCAAAACATCTGCCTCCCTCCCTCCCTTTTTCACTCTCTCTCTCTTCCCACTCTTCCGCTCCCTTCACAAGCTGGAAATGATAAGATTGTACTACAAGCAGAGGGGGAGTGAAATCTGAGACAGTAGTGGATATTAGGAGGCTGCGCTGTTTCTAGCCGACAGCCCTGAGTGACTGTAAGCTTGAGGCTCATATGGGACAAAGGGGTGCGGTTGGGGGGTGGTGGTTTGAGAATGGGTGCGATGCAGCAGATAGGAGGAAAAAGGTATGTCTGCGAGGACATCCTGAAACCCTAGAGGTCCCCCGCTCAGCTGAGATGGTACAGCCCAAAGGAGCAGCAGCTAGCAGCTGAGGCTACAGTGATGCAGCTACAGCATGAATGTCTGTGAATGTGAGCTAAGCTAAGCTAAACTAAGCTAAGCTAAGAGGAGCTGCGTTGGTCCAGGCTTGTTTTTTGTCTGCCTCACTGGGCTGCAGCAGCTCAGATGAAATGGGAAACCTGAGTGTCTGACCAGCCCAAAGCATTGAATATTGCTGTAAGATGCTAGGACAAGATAGCATCAAAGTACAGATGGATATCTTACTTTCATCATCTGTAACCTCACTTTGGAATAATGCTGCATTCTTAATCAGTAAAAATGTTTTTTTCCCAAATATGGCAGGAGAGAGGAAGAACTACCTCTTTAGCAGCATGCTCATGACCTTCGAGCAACTCCAGGAGAAATTCATTATACCCGAAAACTCTGATTTACAGCACATATTCATGTATACATTCACATACACTGCCTCCACTATCTAAGAGTAGAAACATAATCTATTAAATGTTCTGGCACAAGACAACTACAGTATAAAACAACCACAGGTTATTCTGACATGCACACATTGAAACATTTTGGTTTCCTACCTGCTAAAGGCCCTGTCATACATATCTGCATGGCAGAAACGTATGCCGGCGCATACGAAATATCAGTAATACGTTGATATAAATTAAGGGTAAGTTGTGATCGTTCGAAGGACGCAGACGATACGCCGAAACACGCCAGACATACGGCCCTGTCACACAGTCCCGTATGGCAGAAACATATGCCGGCGTATATGAAAATTAGCTCAAGATTTGTCAGAGTCCAAATACTTCCAACTTTTCCACAGCGGTGCTGTAGCTGACATATACATAACGAATACATAATAAATTATTATATGTATGTCTAACCTATTGATAGCGTATCACTTATTTAAAACTGTCCGTCTGGCAACGGAGCTGGAAAAGTGCTATTTGGTTCACGTCATACTGATGCTGGAGAACGGCTAGAATGTACTCTTGTTGCAGCCTCTCAGCATCCTCCATGCTGGTGTTGGGTTGATGATAGGTTGATGTATTCATCAAGACGTGCTGTGAAGAAGTGAGGATGAGCTACTCACAGGGACCCTATATACTATATTCAAACCCCAATAAGCTCCCAAAATGCTAGCTGAACGCTAGCTGTACTGTAGAAACATGTTTAATAAGTTACTCCTCCGTCAGGGATAAGCTTAACATAGGTTACGAATAGGTTATCCACTCGTTATCAATACATTGGTTGTAGGGTTCACCATCAGCCGACGTAGCCTATATCTAACGTACCTCTAACATACTCACGTACTGTATTCACGTAGGTATTTACGTACTGTAATTACGTAGGTAGGTATACACGTAGGTATTCACGTAGATGTTCACCTACTGTATTTACGTAGGTATTCACGTAATGTATTCACGTACGTATTCAGTATTCATGTATGTCTAACGTAACGTAACTTATGTGTAACGGCTGCATAACTTATGAATCACACGTTGGGTACGTCCGAAAATTTTGAACACACTCAAAACATTTTCTTAACAGGTCCGTACCTTGTTAAGGACATTAAAGGTAATTTAGCAGACGCTCTTATCCTGAGCAACTTACATTGAACTAAGTACAGGGACAGTCTCCCTGGAGCAACTCAGGGTTAAGTACCTTGCTCAGGGGTACAATGGTGGAAGCCCTGGTATTGAATTCCCGACCTTCTAGTGTTTTGTTTGGAAGGCACTAGACCACTAGGCCATCACCACCCCATCACAGACTCAGCATTAAACAACGTACTCCAGCGTAACACCGCATGCTCTTAACGAATACTATTATGCCTTAATCGCGCTCTTAGATGACCCTTGACCCTTCACGTCACCGACACAGCGTGGCCACAGCAGCCTCGTCAACATGATGGAAGCGGATGACAAAACGTTACTTGGCCCAGTGAATGGAAAGTTTACATTTAATAAACTCCCGTATTTAACTGTTAATGCTTCGCTCTATGTGATTCCTGCAGCAAAGAATGTTCAAGCTGAAATATCAACTCAACGCAAAGCACTTAGCAGCTAGCTCGGAGCTAGCTAGCACCGCCGCTGATGCTAAAGTGAGCAACCCGTCTCGTCATACATCTCGATCAGGCGTTTAGACGCAGAATGAGTCGGTCTACCTGACACACATTAACAACTCCATCAGGAAATGTATTGCAATGTGGCATACAAGATATTGGAAAAATAGTATTGAAATAAAAGACATATTGACCTTGAAAAAGATGCCTGAAGATGGGTATAGCTGGTAGTGGTGAGCTGGAAAACCCAATAGAAACATAGCACCAAGTGTTACCAAGTTCAGGTTCAAATCTCAGAACAAAGGCACAAAAACTTAACATATTAGACAGGTTTTTCTAAGAGTAACACCAGGCATTCACAAGCTGTGCATTTGGAGATATGATATTTATTAATAAAATATTATTTGTATTGATCATAAATAACTATTATATACCCATATTCTCTGTTAGTAGTAACACAAACACAAAGTGAATTATAAACACATTTCTCTGTAATATTTGTGTTTTTTTGTATTTTCTTCTGAACTTTAATATAATAAATATAGTTTTGAAAAGAAGCAACTTTTGTAAAAGAAAAACACAGGAAATTACATATGAAACTGTTCAGCCATTCATTGGCTACACAATTTTATTATTACTGATTACAGGATTATTATGAGGCTTCATATTATATTATTATCATATTATTTGGCTCAAAGTTATGATTTTGATTTTTGAGTTTAATTGCTATTTTGAGGCACTAATTGTACCTGCTGTTGTGATGATCTCAAAATCTAAATAGATTCTAAGCTTTCTAAAAAGATGTGGCATGGGTGCCACATCCAGCATGGTGGACTGTACACAACACATGGTAAAATGAAACTGCTGCTGGGCCCGCCGGCAGGCCGTCCACATGGTATGAAGTTAAGTGTATGATGCCTACTCATCGATTCACTCATCTTCCAAAATCCATTTGAATATTTTGAAATACTTTTCACAGCAAATATTGATATATGCGATAAATTTAGATTAATTAATCACAAAGCATGTACCGTAATTAATTTGATAAAAAAATGTAATCGCTTGACAGCCCTAGTAATAACTAGTGACATGTTAAACTGCTCTCTCTGGTTGTTATACCTTCCACATCTTGGAAAAGTGGTAACAGGAAAGGAAAGGAGAGTTATACAAAACTATAGAGCAGATATTTGCTTGTATCTGCATGAAAGTCTGAATCAATTCCAGACTATTTGAAATGTGTTGGAGGTGCAGCCACCACAGAAACACAACCATGCAGTATGTTTAACAGAGACCCTTGCAGGCCAGAAGTGATTTGTCTTGCTTGAGGTTTTCTTTCTCTGAACAACCACTAGGTGAAGACAAATGAATGTGAGAATAAATATGTGAAGTAATATTTCAAAAGCACCACAACAAAGACAGAGACTGAAAAATACAGCTTAGCAAAGATCATTTCAATTATATATACAAGTATGTTTTTTAGAGTAGTGCGGGAGCAGCGTGTGTCACAATGTGTATTTTGAGTACACTTCCATAACCTGTTTCCTCAATTCATCATCCCACAGAGAGGAGAAGCTGCCGCACAAATCATGTCACGCTCCGTCACGCTAAAAAATACCAATCATCAGATAGAGGAGACTTTTCCTTTGTTCACGTTCTCACTCAGTCTCTGCTCGGTTTGTCCTTGCTCCCTCTTTCTCTCTGTCATAGATGACCTTGACTGACAGGCTTGCTGTCAAAAGAAACCACACCATGCTTATTGTGTTATGGTGAAGACAGAAGGTGTGAAATTTACCATAAAGTGGCTCTATTTCAAAGCCACAGCTGACCTTAAAAACAGCACAGGAGATTATTTGCATTTTAATAGGATTTAACCTTCTAAACACACACACACACACACACACACACACACACACACACACACACACACACACACACACACACACACACACACACACACACACACACACACACACACACACACACACACACACACACACACACGGTTTAAATGTGTGCAAGCAAGGTGCAGAATAGTGGGGGAAAGCCTGTAGGTCATTCATTATTTAGTGTTGCACACAAAACACCTTCCCAACTCTGGTCCAGAAGCAGATAACACACACACACATTCATAAAAGACATGCTGTGTACGGGTCACTGAGGTGACTGGGGGCTCGATCAGGGGGTAAGAGATGAGACAGCACAGAAAGACAATAAACAGCCTGCCTCAATGTGTGATGAGCACAGAGAATGAGGAGAATGGGAGCCAGACAAAGAAGTTACAGAACATAAAGAAACAAATCAGGGTCTAAAATAAAAAAATATGCTCATTTGCAGAAGAATTAAACCAAAGATATGTGCTGTCAAGAACATATCTGCCACCAAAGATAGTGTTTGCTTCACATATTACCTACTAACAGATTGCAGACTCAGTGACTGACACTACACACAGTACTACACTAACAAAGTACAGACTCAGTGACTGACACTACACACAGAACTACACTAACAAAGTACAGACTCAGTGACTGACACTACACACAGAACTACACTAACAAAGTACAGACTCAGTGACTGACACTACACACAGTACTACACTAACAAAGTACAGACTCAGTGACTGACACTACACACAGTACTACACTAACAAAGTACAGACTCAGTGACTGACACTACACACAGTACTACACTAACAAAGTACAGACTCAGTGACTGACACTACACACAGAACTACACTAACAAAGTACAGACTCAGTGACTGACACTACACACAGAACTACACTAACAAAGTACAGACTGTGATTGACACTACACACAGAACTACACTAACAAAGTACAGACTGTGATTGACACTACACACAGTACTACACTAACAAAGTACAGACTGTGATTGACACTACACACAGAACTACACTAACAAAGTACAAAGTCAGTGACTGACACTACACACAGAACTAGACTAACAAAGTACAGACTCGGTGACTGACACTACACACAGAACTACACTAACAAGGAAGACAAAGTGGGGCCAGAGCTGCACTTTCTGTCAAAATGCACAAAACTCCAGCCAGTCTAAAATAAATATTTAACCCCCCCAAAAAGAGCATCCTAAATCACACAACAAACACTTCTGACTGACTGGCAAAGTGTTTGAGTGAACTCTCTCAAAGCCATAGAGGTGAGCAAACAGTCAAAGGTCACAGACACATAAACCATCACCTCATTAAACAGTAGCCAGCATGGCAGGAGTCTCGTGTTGATTTACCCATCAAACACTCATTTCAGTGGAATTTGGTCCTTGATGGTTGGTAAGTCGTTGAATTGTATTTATTATTTATGTATATGTATATAGCAATGGATGGGGACATGTTGACTGTGCCATAAGTTCAGACTCGAGTGACAAGTAACTTTACAACATTTAAAGTAAAACCAACGACAGACGAGTGAAGTCTCGGCTGGCTCTTCGGTCATCGCAGGGATTTTGTGAACTGGATTCTTTCTTTCAGCTGCAAACAGACCTACATGCGGCTTCCACTAGGAGTCTGTCAGCTTCCACACATCTTTGAGGCTCCTGAGCCACGTCCATGACCTCAAATAACTGAGGAATTGCTCTGACCTGGATATCCCAATATTATTCTACTGTCAAATCCACCTGTGGTTTCAAACAGCCAGAACCCATCCTCGGTCTTCTTCTAGTGGAGATTAAATGTTCTTAAGACACCCAACATGTAATGCTGAATTACAAGATACATTGTATAAACTGTCGCATTTAAGTGATGCAGCCTAGTAAAACTGCATCTGTACTAACCTTATCCAGATATTTAAATCAGCACAGCAACATTACAGCACTAATTACTACAGATTATCAGATCACTCCACTCTCCTATAATTTGAAGTTATTTTCATTTATCAAATACCATTTTTGATACTATTCTGAGCCTGGTAGAAGCCTGAGATCAGGACGTGGTGCATGATGGAAATGTTTCTACGCTGTGCAGTAAGTCATTCACAATACAAGGACGATGGAACTGATGGAGCTGACCTAAATGAAATGTTGTTATTAGTGTTCTAACTACACCTGTGCTTTTCCTGCTATGAATTATTATGAATTCAGCCTGTGTGTACAACAGTATTTATGCATTTTTGCGAATGAAGACCACATTTTCTGTCAACACTAAGCTTGCAGTTTGAGTTCTGTGCGACAATAACACAAACAGTCTGTGATAACCTGAGAGATGACAATGAATGTGTAATGTGTAAATGTAAAACACCTTCCACAAAAAACAGATCTGCAAATACACAAACAAATTCCAAAAATAGAAGAAAATATCAAAATATCAAAATGTCAATAAAAATGAATGAAAAGCATTTGTGAATATCTTCCTAACATTTACAACTTTCAAACAGACATTTGCGAATCCAGTTTGTATTTGTATGTACAAATAAAAAGTGTTCACAAATGCTTTTCATTTAGTTGTAACTTAATTTAATAGAATTTGTGGAATTTCTTTGTGTTTTTTCAGATCCGTTTTATAATTGCAAAATCTTTTCTTGAGTTTACAAATCTTTTTTTTTTTGTGGAAGGTGTTTTATATTTACAGATTACATATTTCCACACAGATTGTTGATCTGTTCACATAGACAATATCGAGACAAATCTATCTCCATAATCTTACAGAAAGTGCCTGAGTAGCTGGATATCATTACAGGCGTTAAACCTGAACTGGAGGCGTGGTCCGCCTCAGGTGGCCATTAAAATGAGCCCAGTGTGTTGGCACTCAGATTTCAATCATACCTCACGCTGCCTGCGTGGTATAATTGGCTGTACACCCTGCATGAGCACAGACACACTAAGTTGTGAAACACGTCTCGTCAGATTATTTAAAGAGTGTGTTACAGAAGCTACAGATAATATGTAGGAGTACGTTTTGGCCTGCTGCTGTCCTTGACTCCTTCTTGTCAATTAAAAAAAGCCAAAATACATCCAGCTAGAACCTACCTCTCGGAGAAAAGTGCCAATCGACTGACAAGGACAAAAGAAAATAATGTCGCAGAAGCACTGTATCCACTAAACGCTGGCCATGACGGAGAAGAGAATGACCTAGCTAGAAGCACCCAGCTGCTGTACTTAGCGTCCCAGCTGTTTGTATGGGTTTCTGTGTCTGTGTGTTTATGTGCGCATGTGTGCCTGTGCATTTGGACAAATGTTCAGTGATATTCACACCTGTGCCTGGCCTAAATTCCTCTTGAACTCAGATAGCACATCTGTGTGTCGTCCTTCCCTGCCACTGCCTGTATTAGGATTTAGGATCCTGCTACTGCCTGTGGCTTCTCTCCAGAAGAAAGAAGAAAGAAAGGCTCCATGTTGTCCCTCCATCACTCTGTCATTGTTATTCTGCAGTGCACTCCACATTGGGCCCAGCAGATCAATAGAGGAGCAGACCAAATCACAAACACACATTTTGTCTGACAAGCTCAGCGTTGCAATTAATTTAGGAGAAATTCATAAAACAATAGGTCGGCCTGAGAGGACGAGCCTTCAGACAATTACTTCTTCATAGTGGTGGTCAAACAGCTCATCGGTCTGCAGGAATAACCCGCAGCTTTGCGCTGCTGACGAGCATCAGAATGCAAATCAGCAGGATGGTACAACACGAGCACATGACACAGACAGAGCGACTGCAGAATTTAAAGAAGCACTATAATCCCTATTCATCACTAAACACACTGCTCAAGGCCATCGGATTAGCACTTACATTTTACTGTAGAGAACCTGCACAAAGTGCCAAAGTCTCAAAAGCGTATGGTGCGTAAATGCGACTTCTAAAGCTGGATTGACCTTAGCTTGACTCTTAACTTCACGCAGCTTTGCAGCTTTTAAGATTCAAGTAAAGGAGAACACTTGGCGGCAGAGGCACTGATGCTGACAAGATCATTTGCTGTGTTGAGAGAAATGTCTCACATAGGCTTGATTACGGAAATCAGTCACATATATTGTTGTCTAAAGGCATCACTGCAAGGCATGTGGACTCTGTGCTGAGATGGTGGCAGGAGCTGCTCTGCAAGAGACACATTTAAAGGTTGGCTGTGTGTTTACTGGCTGGTTGTCAGTGCTGACACAGTGATGAAACATGGACAGAAAGTGTAGACAGGATAAAGCTCAGCTTGGCCAGCAGATGGCAATGAGTCTCCTACAGGTTGGTACAATGAGCCTTTGGAGACCTTAGATACATTGATGAAAAAAGTTCAAGACTGAGAGCTACGACCATTTCTTTGGTAGGAATCGTTTACATGTGTTCTTTGTATTCCCCAAAACAAAATTACAATGAGCATAAACCCTTAACGTACAAGGCAGAAGGCTACAAAGGTGCTGCTGTGCAGGTACAGTATGTTTCTTTCTTGATCAAAGTGGTGCTTGGTGGTGCCAGTCCTAATCACTCTACACTATAGAGTACAATGCCTGTTCCCTTAAGGCCTCACTGTGCTTCCCACAGCTATGGGCCTGGTACGCAGAGATGTGGAAGTCAACATGATTTGGACAAGTTTTTTTTTTCATTCTTCACACAACTGCTTCCATCACGTTTCAGGAGTGCAAACAAGTGCAACACCAAAAAAGCCTGTGAGAAGAAACTGCCCAACAGTGTGTGCCATCGTCTCCATGTGTAGGATACATCTTACTTCATTTCAATCACACTGAACTAGTAGATTACTGTAGATTGTCAGACGCATGTTGTTGGATGGCTGGTATTGAGAGCATTGCAGACATATTATAGGCTGGTGGTTGAGGAAACATCTGCTGTTGTCTTTAAGAGCAGATGCATTATGGTGGCACTATCTGGAATCATTTAGACAGGTATACATAGGAAGAAACCAATATGTTTGCATTGTTTCACTTACTTGCATCCATAAACAGTGTATTCATATTGTCAGATAAATGTGAACTGAGAGCGACCACATCCTGGTTAGTTCAGCAACAACCCTGTACTCATGTTGAGTTTTCAATGTGTGCTCTACTGTATCTCGCTGTAGTCTGTTTCACCCTTTTACCTCACTGTTCTAATCTCTTAGTTTCATAAAAGCCCTTCTAGGGGCAACTGTTGCTGAATGCCATCATCTATAAACACTGCAAGACTTACATCAGAAAGCTGTTTTCAGTTTCTCTATGGATATTGTCCATATCAAATAAACCACACATTATAAATACATCAGGAGTACACACACAGTCATATATTCAATATAATGTGAGTCCTGTGATTATGTGACTAGAGTCTCATGATTCTCTGGTATTGACAGAACATTTTTATTCTGTGAGCATCAGCACTTGGGAGGGAGCGTGGGCAAATGCATCAGAGATGAAATCCCTGCTGACCCACCCCACACACAGCCCAGAGACACTTTTTATGGCTTATAGACTTTTATGACCTAAAGTATATAGAATTGATCATATGAGGTTAATGTGTCACTTAATCACTGTTAATATCCAACATCTTCTCAGAGAACTCTCAGAACAGGAAATGGGGTTATGAAGCATGTATGGACCCTCTGTCTGCCTTCAGACCATAACTCTGCTTAATGTGAGAGTTATTGATCATGGAGGGCAAAGTTTGCAGAAATGTGTTTCAAATGTTTATGTCTCCCAAAAATCCACTTATTAGCCAACATAAAAAATATAGCTCAGCAACCACAAAGTATGAAGTCATGTGATATTTATGTGGAATTTAAAAAAGATCTTAAATTGAAGAAGTACATGTTGTATGAAAACCAAGAATTCACACAGGCTGTAAGTTTAGAGTAAACACCAGATTCCTCAGCACACGGGGAGATAAAGAGGATCTGCAACCTTTGTCATGACAAACGTTTGGGAGGAGAGTATCATATTTAGTTTGAAGTTAGGATTGAAAGCATAATGACACACAGAGATAGGTATTATTTAAATCAGCCATCTATGTTTAAATAATGTTGTTATTACAATCAGATAAGCCAAAAGTAATTTCAAACTCGATGTTTTTTGAAGAATGTCCCTCCTTTGTTTAAGTAACACTTGTTGTTCTTTAGCCAGTCAGTGCCATTGTATTGTTATTATTAATATTATTATTGGATATTCTGTTTGTGCAACATACCATGTCATCTTGGTCCTTCAATAGTAATTTGCAGTCCTGGTGCCACCATGGAGGATTTACTGAAAGAGACTGCAGCTTCTATTGTGTTATAATTAGTCATATTGACCTCCTTAAATAAGCTTATACCATGTCTTCATCTCTTCAATCCACACGTGTGCCAACATAACATAGCAGTGTTCATTTCGTAAGCAAAAACTATGACAAAAAAAGTAATTAAGCTACTTGACCTGTTGTGCTAATAAGCAGCATCTAGCATTTCAGTTATGTAAGCTAACGTAACAGATTCCTGAGAAGAAAATAAATATGTATGTATGTATAAATTAGCAACAAAGCCAATGTAAACATGTCAGATTCAAGGTCTGTCAAGCTGAAAGTCTCAGAGTTAGGAGATAGGTCCAGATGTGGGAAAACGTGTAAAATTATCAGTTGGGACAAATAATTGAAGCAATACACCATCCCTTTTACTGATTCCAATGACAGGAAGAGAATCTAAAAATGGTTCAGGTTAAAATGACATTGGCTGGGATTGTGCACAGTTCTGTTTTGCTATAAATGTGAAGTGCTGCATCTCAAACAGCGCTCCACTTGAGAGGGAATAAGCCTTGAATCCTCAGGCTTTGGTAGTGGTAAACTGTTGAATGACAAAGTGCTTTATCTGGAGATAGATAAGAGAAGGTTGCAGCCTCCTGCAGATAGAAACGCAGACACTGAGGATGAAAGACATCCTTTGTTGCCAACCCAGATTCAGCAAGAGAGCCTGTCAACAAAGCAGCTTTTGCTGGGTTTCTGCAGCAAAAAAGAAAATGTCATATAGTCGCCTCACTCTTCTGTGGGCTTATTGTGCTGGTGTGTGATGTGCAGAAGTTGATTTCTTATTTGTACAACAAATATTTAATACTTAATACAGTATATTATTTAATACAGAATAAGTTAAGTGTACCAATAAAGTAGGTTCAGTGGTGATATGTCAGTCAGACACCAGTATATCAGTTGATTAAGTTGTTTAATTATCATTACACATGAAGTGAATATGTTTTGTGGGATCTAAGTTGTGGTGTTAACAGTGTTTTCAAATTTACCATGTTTATTTATTTCCTGTAAACCTGTTTTAGCCAAGAAATAGTCCGGCACATAACCCCCTGTATAAACGATGATGGCTGTGTGAGGGAAGATGGAACGCTCTGCTGGCTGAGGGGAACTGCAGAGTTGGTTACTTTGGGGGAACTATTACTTGAGTTGAGTTTCTGGGGCTCCTTAGTTCTTTCTGAAACTGTCAGAATGAACAAAGCAAAGGTCAGCGGCCGAATTTTTTTCTGATAAAAGAAGGTGGCTTTTGAATATTTTGGAGGAGATTTTCAGTTTCACTCATGTTCTTGTTTATTGATAGTACACCTGAGTTTCAAACTTAATGTGACAATGATTTATTTAGCTCAAAATGATACTGACTGCACCTTTATTATCCACAATGGTATGCCTATATGCAACCAAATGCAAATACATCGTCTTGGATTTAACCAGCTGATTAATTAGCAGTCCATTTATTCAGTGTTCCGCACTCATGTCAGCATGTGTTGCAGTGCTGATCAGATATTCAGACTTCCTCTACATTGCTGCAGTGCAGCGATCCGGGGCCACCAACACATATCATCCATGTTTATGCTTGTTGCTTTGATTTAAATGAGGTTTGAATGAGAAGACAGAGTGTGCTGCCGCCATCATTCAAGGGTGATTAGATGCTTTAATATAGGCACCAGCTGCTGCAAACCATTTAATCACCAGTATCAACTTGAGAGCCTCCAGCTCTGTACAGCTGCCTGCCTACAGGAGTGTGCTGTTCAAACCATCAATATAGTCCTTACATTGTATTACTTTTTAAAAAAAGGCAAATCTTTTCTTTCATAAAATCATATTACTCATTTATACCACGGCACTAAACATTTAGCCATTATCAAGTAAAACACTTTGTACCTGCCCGCACAATTAAGCACATCTGGAGCTATTTGTTTTTCTATTCTGAGATAAAAACAGACTAACAAGTAGACTACTTACAA